>NC_085021.1:22851328-22871412 GCF_963692335.1 Osmerus eperlanus | reverse complement strand
AAAGGGCTTCAGGCTATGCATCCATATCCATCCCTGCCTCCCTCTTATTCAGAACACTATCAACACACTCGCTGTGTTGGGCAGCGTAGGGGCCAGCTGCCTGTCACATCAAGACTCCTTGACAGGACACTGGTCTCTACGTGTTTGTGTGCGTGTGTGTCTGTATGCGTGTGTGCTTTAGTGCGTGCCTGTGCGTGTGTGTGTGTGTGTGCTGTGCGTGTGTGTGTGTGTGTGTGTGTGTGTGTGTGTGTGTGTGCCTGTGCGTGTGTGTGTGCAGGTTGGGTGAGGCTGGACCAGTCTTCTGGGCAGCAGCTGAGGTGTGAGGGAGGGTCAGCATAGCTCTGCTACTGGAGCCCACGCAACTGTGCACACCAGGGGGCTGGAGAAGGCTGGGGGGGCTGGAGAAGGCTGGGGAGGCTGGAGAAGGCTGGGGAGGCTGGAGAAGGCTGGGGGGGCTGGAGAAGGCTGGGGAGGCTGGAGAAGGCTGGGGGGGCTGGAGAAGGCTGGGGGGGGGCTGGAGAAGGCTGGGGGGGGCTGGAGAAGGCTGGGGGGGGGCTGGAGAAGGCTGGGGGGGGGCTGGAGAAGGCTGGGGGGGGCTGGAGAAGGCTGGGGGGGGGCTGGAGAAGGCTGGGGGGGGGGCTGGAGAAGGCTGGGGGGGGGCTGGAGAAGGCTGGGGGGGCTGGAGAAGGCTGGGGGGGGCTGGAGAAGGCTGGGGGGGGCTGGAGAAGGCTGGGGGGGCTGGAGAAGGCTGGGGAGGCTGGAGAAGGCTGGGGGGGCTGGAGAAGGCTGGGGAGGCTGGAGAAGGCTGGGGGGCTGGAGAAGGCTGGGGGGGGGCTGGAGAAGGCTGGGGGGGGCTGGAGAAGGCTGGGGGGGGGCTGGAGAAGGCTGGGGGGGGGCTGGAGAAGGCTGGGGGGGGCTGGAGAAGGCTGGGGGGGGGCTGGAGAAGGCTGGGGGGGGGCTGGAGAAGGCTGGGGGGGGCTGGAGAAGGCTGGGGGGGCTGGAGAAGGCTGGGGGGGGCTGGAGAAGGCTGGGGGGGGCTGGAGAAGGCTGGGGGGGGCTGGAGAAGGCTGGGGGGGCTGGAGAAGGCTGGGGGGGGCTGGAGAAGGCTGGGGGGGGGCTGGAGAAGGCTGGGGGGGGCTGGAGAAGGCTGGGGGGGGGCTGGAGAAGGCTGGGGGGGAGCTGGAGAAGGCTGGGGGGGGCTGGAGAAGGCTGGGGGGGCTGGAGAAGGCTGGGGGGGGGCTGGAGAAGGCTGGGGGGGGCTGGAGAAGGCTGGGGGGGGGCTGGAGAAGGCTGGGGGGGGGCTGGAGAAGGCTGGGGGGGGCTGGAGAAGGCTGGGGGGAGGCTGGAGAAGGCTGGGGGGGGGCTGGAGAAGGCTGGGGGGGCTGGAGAAGGCTGGGGGGGCTGGAGAAGGCTGGGGGGGCTGGAGAAGGCTGGGGGGGCTGGAGAAGGCTGGGGGGGCTGGAGAAGGCTGGGGGGGGGCTGGAGAAGGCTGGGGGGGGGCTGGAGAAGGCTGGGGGGGGGCTGGAGAAGGCTGGGGGGGGGCTGGAGAAGGCTGGGGGGGGGCTGGAGAAGGCTGGGGGGGGGCTGGAGAAGGCTGGGGGGGCTGGAGAAGGCTGGGGGGGCTGGAGAAGGCTGGGGGGGGGCTGGAGAAGGCTGGGGGGGGCTGGAGAAGGCTGGGGGGGGGCTGGAGAAGGCTGGGGGGGCTGGAGAAGGCTGGGGGGGGCTGGAGAAGGCTGGGGGGGGGCTGGAGAAGGCTGGGGGGGGCTGGAGAAGGCTGGGGGGGGGCTGGAGAAGGCTGGGGGGGGCTGGAGAAGGCTGGGGGGGCTGGAGAAGGCTGGGGGGGGGCTGGAGAAGGCTGGGGGGGGCTGGAGAAGGCTGGGGGGGCTGGTCAGCGTCCCAAGGACCCCCCCCCAGACTGCTGGTAGCCCCCCTCCTCCCAGGGTCCATACAACACTGCCTCACACACACACCCCAGTGGACCCTCACACACACACAGGAATGTACCATGAGGCAACACCAGCTGCTGTTGAAGTGACTGATGGGAGAACGCCCCAAATACCTCCCCCCCCCCCCCCCCCCCCCTTGGGTTCAAATCCCCAACTGCTTCCGAAAACGCCACGCCTGCGCTGGAATCTGACCACCAACCTGCCAGAGACACAAACATGCATCAAAGCCTCTGGAGGTGTGTTTGCTGTGGACCATGTGACCCTCCATAAACACATCCCTCCCAGAACCAGACTGGACCCACTACCTCCCTCACTACACAGGGAAATCACACACACACACACTCACACACTCACCCTAACCCAGACTGGACCCACTACCTCCCTCACTACACAGGGACATCACACACACACACACTCACACACTCACCCTAACCCAGACTGGACCCACTACCTCCCTCACTACACAGGGACATCACACACACACACACTCACACACTCACCCTAACCCAGACTGGACCCACTACCTCCCTCACTACACAGGGAAATCACACACACACACACTCACACACTCACCCTAACCCAGACTGGACCCACTACCTCCCTCACTACACAGGGACATCACACACACACACACACACTCACCCTAACCCAGACTGGACCCACTACCTCCCTCACTACACAGGGACATCACACACACACACACATTAACCTTAGCACACACACTACCAGGCAGCTCACACACACACACTTTCACAGTCACCATAGACACACCCTGAGAGCTCTCTCTTACAGAGAGAGAGAGAGAGAGACACACTTCTAAGGTCTTCTCACACTCGTCCAGAGTCACTATGGACCTATTCACAATCAAGTTCAATGAATCCTTAGAATCAAGAATTCAAGATTATTATTTTTTTGCTTTTACCGCTCAACGTTTATGTAGATGAGGAAGTGCCCCCTTCGACCCCTCGGTATAACGTGTTGTCTTGTAGGAGCTATGTGACGTAAAACGTCGACACTACTGCCATTCTCAAGTTCAACGCGACCAACAAAATCAGAATAACATATCTCTCAAGGTCTGGAAAATAACCTTTTGGCGAAGCCTTAAGCTCCACGAGAATAGGTATGATCGCATTTGGGATGTAAATCACAAGGCGGGGCAGTAGACCGCACCTGTTCAGGTCTACACCTGGCTATAGCAGAAAGAAGCCGGCTCATTCATCCATGGCTACACGGGGATGAGCATTTACAGTCCTCTAATCATAACCTTACAAGCTGCGATGTAATACGCCAATATTTCGACTTCACAGACCATCGTTCAATCAATGCAAGTAGCTTGCAGTGTAGTTAATGACAGCTGAACAAAGTTCTTGCAAAACGAAGACATTACCAACTAAGGATAAAAGAGAAACTCAGATCAAGACAGTCATCCGCTGACCAGAAATATCGTTATTTTGTAAACAGATTCACGAAAAAGCAATCATAAATTGAGGATTTTCCAAATGCTTTGTTGTGTTTCCATGTCGATGAGATAGTAGCCTATACACTCTGAGAAAAGCTTCACCCAAAATAAAACTGCTCATTCTTACCTTACTGACAAGAATCACAGTTGCCTTTGGGTTCCTCGATTCTGTTATGCTATAAACGAACTCCTCCACGCTCTCCCACCATAGAAAGAAATCGTCTGCGTGCCTCTCCCTCCGACGCAAACCGGACAGTTATCTTCTCTTAATCCGCAAGTTCTTTTGACAAACTTACCCCCGCAGCGAGTTTTATTAAGACCAAACCTTTGAAAACAGTAACGGATTTATTCTGTCTGCTTCTAATTGTTTGTTTGTGTTGGAGTGTCCGTGTGTGTCCCTGAATTCTACACAAATGACCGGCCGCTACCGGGCGCACTAGAGAGTTACGAGAGCGAACCCAGCGGTCAGTGTGGATGTTGGCGACTCGTGCCCCGAGTTTGATAGGCTACTAACAAAAGCAGCACACTCCGTGTTAACCAAAAGCGATTCATGTTTAGATTTGCCACAAAAGTAGGAAAAAATACACGAGTTGTGTGTTGACCCGAGTTTTTTGTTTTTGCTTTATGCTGAAATTATTTTTTAAACTAAGACAGTTGATGCACAGCCGCATGTGTTCTGACAAGAGAACCAGAGATACCGACAGCGTCCCAGTGTTTCTGTACACCGATGTAAGTAGCCTACAGCAAGACGCCGCCTTGCCGCCCCCCTCGGCTCCCAGACTCCAGCGGCGGCTCTGACAATGTCGCCCTCTACCGGTAGTTGTGGATAGTTTCCACCTTTGTGGCTACGCCAACAATGAACCTCAGAGGGGTTGAATGGACACGGTGAAGAAAGTCGCATTATATAGGCTCTATAAAAAAAACATGACTCCGCTCTTTATGAAACCGCGTGATTAACAAATGGAGTCAGGTGGCTGAGCGGTTAGGTTAGGAGTTCGATTCCCGGCCGTGCAAAATGACGTTGTGTCCTTGGGCAAGGCACTTCACCCTACTTGCCCATTTAGCGGGGCTAGGTCTGAATCTAGGAGCAAAATGGAGCAGTCTAGCAACGCTAGTGCTAAATAAGTATTTAGCTGGTCATGACGCTGGGTAAGTAGGGCTCGTGAGACTGCTCACCAAAAGACCGAAGGGGAACCAAGTAGCATCAACTTTCCTAGACTTTTATCTACGGTACTAATGCTGAGGGCTCGCTCATATCGCTGTCTGTCTTACTAGTATGGAACGCCGACAGGGTCAAATGTACTCGTAATTTAAACGCGTATTTTTGATTGGACACCCGTTTAGTATGGAACGCCGACAGGGTCAAATGTACTCGTAATTTAAACGCGTATTTTTGATTGGACACCCGTTTAGGAAGCGCCTGCAGCTGTTTCATAAGCGGCTGCAGCCGTAAATGTGCAGGCGAAAGTTACACATGAATGTACGCGTTAGTTAACGCTTGCAGGCGTTAGATAAACGCCTGTATATTTACACGTGCAATTGCAGGCGTTAAATAAACGCCTGTATATTTACACGTGCAATTGCAGGCGTTAAATAAACGCCTTTATATTTACACGTGCAATTGCAGGCGTTAAATAAACGCCTTTATATTTACACGTGCAATTGCAGGCGTTAAATAAAAGCCTGTATATTTACACGTGCAATTGCAGGCGTTAAATAAACGCCACATGCAAATCACTGCCCACAATTTCCCTAGCTCCTCCTGCTGTTATCTGGGCTAGTGGGATTTGATTCTTCCCTGTATTTTCAAGTACCAGCTCCTCCCCACTGTAGAAGCGGAAGATTTCAAAACAAGTTTAGCCCAGCACACAGAAGTTTGAAGGATGAGAAGATGGCAAGAAGGAACATCATAAGACAGTGTAAGCAGACACTAAATGATTGCACTCAGCTTTTACTGTCGGATAACCCTGGACACGACGACCTTCAGTTCATGTTGACAAAGGTACAGTTTTTTCGAAATCATTATTTGTGACTTAATCGTAATCTTCACCGGCTAGCTAGGCTAACAGGGGTTTAACTTGGTCACCCGCTGTGCGGATAGCTTTTGTTTGTTTGTTTTTTAGCAATGGATTGCTACTGTGATACTTCTGCATTGCTAGCTAGCCAGTCACTGACTAGTCTAGACTGTTGGATAAAGACTAGCTATTTGCGTTTCGTTTTTATCCGTGAAAGCTGCCATGTTAAGGCTGGACAGTCCATATCCAACTATCTGTCCCCTAGTTATGTAGCTAGCTAAACGAGTTAGCCTCAACCCCCAACCATCTGCTATCCTCAGTAGTCAGTACAGTAGGCTCCAGTGCTGCACATTCTTGACATTCATTTTTTGTTGTTACCTAAAGTCGATTAGTCTAGCTAGCTGGTATTTTGAGGCAAAACCACTGCTGAAGGCAAGCAAGCTCAACCTTCAACCTAGGCGACTATTTGTTCACGTTCTTATGAGATATGGTCGATAAATTATTACTGGTTTAGATACAACCAGCCTTGTCTACTTTAACACCATTGAATTCTTTCAGGCTGGAAACAATGCAGCGAAGCCTAGAGTGGGCAAAGGGGTACGCTCTTAAATGTTGCTTCAGCAGACGGCCTGATAGCTGAAGTGTCCGAGCTCATGCAGGAGAGTCGCACCCATGGTCGGCATGCACAACCAGGTGGGAACCATTTCAGTGGGGCTGGGTGCTCACAGCTCAGATAGTCCTTTGAGTTGTTTCACACATCGTTCACTTGCTGCCCATTGCATTTTCCCTTGTGCAGTATTTTTTACTGCCCTAATTCATTTGTTGTTAAATTGCAGTGGTATTTAACAGTGCATGCCTAGAGCTTGTGCAAGTTACAGTCTCTTAAATGTTGTAAGCACAGCATTGTATTATTGTTGCAGCCGGTTCCGGTTACCAGGCTCCATGGACTTGGAGTGGAGCTAGAGGTGCTCCTCATTATCACATCACCGGAGAGCAATTGAGGGGTCTGATGATAGATGGCAGATATTCTTCACGTGTTCCATTCTACACTCAAACCACATCTAAGGTCAGTTGTGCTTGGGGTTGAATGCTATGAAATGCAAAGCTTTTAAATGCATGGTTTCCACAATTTTGGCATGAATGGATTGTCAATAATCAAGTACTCTAGTGATACATTGTCTCATCTGGGCATTGTCAATCTTTCTGTCTTGTCAGGCACTTTGCATTAACCTGAAGGCAGCTGCCTTCCCATCAATGTTGCAGAGGCTGCACAGAAGGTACAGTGTTGCTGCTCTGAATTCTTTATAACACATCGATGGAAACTACAGTTTAACTACTTTTACAGTTCAACTACTGCTGAGTTGTGAGTGATGAGGTTAAAATGATGTGATAATCACAGTTCGTTTAATCCTCACATGTATAAAAACTCACTGCTCAAAAGCATCCCTGAGCCTGCTTTTCAAGTAGACTTTTGTGGTCCACCAAGGCATCCCTCTCCTCCAAGGTCCACTTATCGGACTGAACCCAACACGGAGAGTTCCTCAGAGGCCTCCAGCACCGCTTCCTGGGCCTCGTCCACAGTTTGTGCTAATTGTATGTAATTGAAATGAATGAATGAGCAACGGTACACTGTAAATCAATAACCTTGGAAAGATGTATCAATAATGAAACTTGGCTTCTCTTTTTATGCCGGAACTCTCCCCTGCTGGCAGCAATAAAAGAGAGCAGTGGAGAGTAGGACCATCTGTTTTTGGAGATATATTTGTAATTTACACCTTCTGATAACATTCTCTTGTGAAATTTTTTGTTTGTAATAAAGGATGATAAATTTGTATTTTATGTTGTCTTTTTCTTGTAGGTTTTTGGCAGATGCTTGCATTCAAAGTAATGAGATTTGAGTATAAAACCTCTTGATCTAGTCTGATACTTTTAACACCAAGTTATTACTCTATTGATTCAATCCCACAAATAGTTTGGATGTTTTCTGAAATGCCGTGAAATTTTGTTAAAAAAAAAACAAATCAGCAGAAAAATGCAGTCAGAGGCAGATGTATGACACTTAATTGTATGTATATATATATATACTGTGTGATAGAAATGCAGGGTCTAAGCCTATATTATGTAATGTTTCTGTGGTTATCAAGAATTATCAATAGTAGGTGCCTGCAGTACCGGAGGCTGCAGTTTCAGGACCACAGTTCTAGGACCCTAGTTTTACCTGACAGCGAATTGGATGACGAAAGGCAGTTTCACTCTATTAAGCGAATTGGATGACGAAAGGCAGTGTCACTAGATCTCAACAAAGCAGTGTCACTAGATCGCAACAAGATATTTGAAGGGTTTGAGAGGCAAGAAACAAGGAAAACTCTGGGAAATGTGATTATTCAGATATGGATATATTTAAAATATATATACAATAATAAACAATAACAATCGCAGTATCACATCCGTCCACCCCTCCACCAAATACACCTGCATCGCTCCATCCAACTCTTCATCATTCCCTCCACCCCATCAACCACTCTTGAGAGCAACATTTTGAAGCTGAAGTTTCAGCACCGCATTTCTAGGATTTCTAGATTTTCGCGACCACCAAAAGACCAAAAAGAGTGCGACCAAAGCAGTATTCCCCACAAATAGTACTTTCTGTGTTAAACTTTGTTGTTAACAGTTGTATGTAACCGCAATTAGCTCATTGTTAGGTAAAGACAATCATATATCTCAGGGACTGCTTTTGATAACACAGACTGGTCAGTGTTTTTGGACAACACACTTGATGAGGCAGTGGAGGCTTTGTCAGCATATGTGATGATGTTTGACCTGTAGCTCTTACATCAATGGTGATGAAGAGTTTTGAATGTCTGATACTTTTGCAACTACAAGAGACAGTCCAGAACCTGGCAGATCAACTCCAGTTTGCTTCCATGAAGAGTAGAAGTCTAGACGATGCTGCCCTTACATTGCTGCATCATGTACATTCCCATCTGGAAAAACTAAAAGGCTAGGCTTGTGTTTGTGGAATGTGGAAGAAATTGGGATTTCCTGTGTGCTTACATTATTCACTAATCAATAGAACTAGTCATTGGATACTAGTTAGTACGTTGCCTTCTGACAGGAATATCTCTAGTGCCTTTAACAGAATGTAACCACATCTGTTGGGAATACTATACTAAACGTGTAAATCCTTGATTCATACTGCAGATAATTTAATTCCTAACACACACACAGGGTTCTGTCTTCTCCCCGGTCAAAATACTGCACTATACGTATTCTGATTCATTTCATTATTTTATTCTATGCTCTATTATACATAAATATCAAAGTTACCTGAGGAAATATAAGTTCAACTCTAATCTGTTATACTTTATTTGTGTGATGTGGAATGGATGGGGCTGCAGAGGATCCACCGCTATCCTTCTCTTCTGCTGCTGGTGGTGAACATCTATGGTGGATGGATGGGCTGCATGAGGAGGCTTCCTTTGGTGTGGATGGGCATGCTAGAATGAAGTGTTTTGTATTGGACATGACTCAAAAAATTGAACACGTCGATGGATCAGATCATCTTTCATATACCTGTAAATACTGCACATACCTGTGTGCATACTACATTTTGTATGTGTCTGACACCACAAAGTTCTGTAAAAAAGAAGTTATATTCTATTCTATTTGCTATGGCTTTTGCAGTCCCTCAACCACAAATGTATAATGTTAGAGAGGCAAGACACAAGGACGACTCTCAGGGCAGATTCAAGATATACATGGTTTATTTTTAACAATTAGTAAACAAACAATGACAATCACCCCTCCATATCACTCCATCAACCTATGTTGTTATGAAACAAGCTACATTCACTTCTTCTTCTTCTCGTTATAATTTAATGTCGAGCCGTAACCTACATTCACTACTGCAGGAAAATATTGATTATCTGTTCCGGTCCATGGTTATCCAATTCAATAGGTGACAATCACCTGTTCTAAGCCTGGATGGACTGTGTGGCCTCAGCATTTAGTAATGCTGCACTTGTTGCTGGAAGCGTGGAGAAACACAAGGCAGCTGTAACCATCAATGCCACCATGGATGACTATCCTCCACCTGAAATCACAAAAAACATAACATTGGACTTTGTCACTATAAGCATGTATATTTCAAGGTGCTACTACTGTATCAATAACCAAAGTAGCAGCAACATCATAAAACTATTCTTATCCACATATCCATGTCAGTTCTTGCTCTAATTGATAAACAAGTGAGCTACCTGATAGCATTTGAGATGTTACAACCTACAGTTTAAATAACCAAGATATACCAAGAAAGTGAGTGAGTGAGTGAGTGAGCGAGCATCTACCTTCAGTCTGTAGTTTCCATCGATGTGTTATAAAAAATTCAGAGCAGCAACACTGTACCTTCTGTGCAGCCTCTGCAACATTGATGG
Source organism: Osmerus eperlanus (assembly GCF_963692335.1). NCBI lineage: Eukaryota > Metazoa > Chordata > Actinopteri > Osmeriformes > Osmeridae > Osmerus > Osmerus eperlanus. Next base: position 22,861,559 of record NC_085021.1, on the reverse strand, counting down.
GAAGGCAGCTGCCTTCAGGTTAATGCAAAGTGCCTGACAAGACAGAAAGATTGACAATGCCCAGATGAGACAATGTATCACTAGAGTACTTGATTATTGACAATCCATTCATGCCAAAATTGTGGAAACCATGCATTTAAAAGCTTTGCATTTCATAGCATTCAACCCCAAGCACAACTGACCTTAGATGTGGTTTGAGTGTAGAATGGAACACGTGAAGAATATCTGCCATCTATCATCAGACCCCTCAATTGCTCTCCGGTGATGTGATAATGAGGAGCACCTCTAGCTCCACTCCAAGTCCATGGAGCCTGGTAACCGGAACTGGCTGCAACAATAATACAATGCTGTGCTTACAACATTTAAGAGACTGTAACTTGCACAAGCTCTAGGCATGCACTGTTAAATACCACTGCAATTTAACAACAAATGAATTAGGGCAGTAAAAAATACTGCACAAGGGAAAATGCAATGGGCAGCAAGTGAACGATGTGTGAAACAACTCAAAGGACTATCTGAGCTGTGAGCACCCAGCCCCACTGAAATGGTTCCCACCTGGTTGTGCATGCCGACCATGGGTGCGACTCTCCTGCATGAGCTCGGACACTTCAGCTATCAGGCCGTCTGCTGAAGCAACATTTAAGAGCGTACCCCTTTGCCCACTCTAGGCTTCGCTGCATTGTTTCCAGCCTGAAAGAATTCAATGGTGTTAAAGTAGACAAGGCTAGTATTTTTTGTTGTTGTATCTAAACCAGTAATAATTTATCGACCATATCTCATAAGAACGTGAACAAATAGTCACCTAGGTTGAAGGTTGAGCTTGCTTGCCTTCAGCAGTGGTTTTGCCTCAAAATACCAGCTAGCTAGACTAATCGACTTTAGGTAACAACAAAAAATGAATGTCAAGAATGTGCAGCACTGGAGCCTACTGTACTGACTACTGAGGATAGCAGATGGTTGGGGGTTGAGGCTAACTCGTTTAGCTAGCTACATAACTAGGGGACAGATAGTTGGATATGGACTGTCCAGCCTTAACATGGCAGCTTTCACGAATAAAAACGAAATGCAAATAGCTAGTCTTTATCCAACAGTCTAGACTAGTCAGTGACTGGCTAGCTAGCAATGCAGAAGTATCACAGTAGCAATCCATTGCTAAAAAACAAACAAAAGCTATCCGCACAGCGAGTGACCAAGTTAAACCCCTGTTAGCCTAGCAATAACGCCTGCAATTGCACGTGTAAATATACAGGCGTTTATTTAACGCCTGCAATTGCACGTGTAAATATACAGGCGTTTATTTAACGCCTGCAATTGCACGTGTAAATATAAAGGCGTTTATTTAACGCCTGCAATTGCACGTGTAAATATACAGGCGTTTATTTAACGCCTGCAATTGCACGTGTAAATATACAGGCGTTTATTTAACGCCTGCAAGCGTTAACTAACGCGTATATTCATGTGTAACTTTCGCCTGCACATTTACGGCTGCAGCCGCTTATGAAACAGCTGCAGGCGCTTCCTAAACGGGTGTCCAATCAAAAATACGCGTTTAAATTACGAGTACATTTGACCCTGTCGGCGTTCCATATGAGTTCCCTTGTGCACAAGGCACTTTTTGCCACAAAAACTTAATTAAAAAGTAGAACTAGAAACTTTTTTTGTGTCGTGTTGTGTGTAAAAAAAAGTTTTGAAAAAAAGTTTTGAAAGGTTTCCAAAAAATCTAAAAAAAGGTTTCCAAAATAAAGTTTTGGAAGTTTGAAAACATATTTGCCAAAAAACGTTTATGAAAAAAAGGTTGCAAAAAAAGTTTGGGAATGTTGAAAATATATTTGCCAAAAAAGTTTATGAAGAAAAGGTGGCAAAAAAGGTTTGAAAATATATTTTAAAACTTTCAACAAAAAAACGTTTGCATCATTGATGCATACTTGATGAGGACTACTATACTCTACTGTTCTCTATTGTAGGCTCTGCTCTGCTTTCATCTACTCTGTTTTAGGCTTAACCGTTCTAGTTTAGAAACGTTGAAAAACGTTATGGTACGCTATGGATGAGACAAAGGGAGTGAGAATATGAGACATGACTGAGAATAGAGACATTCCTGATCATCCAAGGCCGTAAATGAGGGAGATGTTTGAAATTGTCGGTTTCAAAAAGGATTCCTGGCGAATGCGTTGTCTAGTGTCTTTTGGAATTAATGTAGGCCTATTTAGGCTATATGATGTGAGGTCCATCAGGTGGTAGTAATGGCTACTTTTTACTTAAGTACCTATATGTCAGAGGCCACACTTCTTTACTTTAACTTGAGTGAATCTTTAAAAAAATGAGTATCTACACTTCTACTTGAGGGAAGGATGTGTGTACTTTTGCCATCTCTGGTAAGTATGCACGAGGATGGACGCATTGGGCGCGTGTTAGCCTATGAGAGGAATGATAAGATAATGATGAAAAGATAACAAGCGTGGATAAAAGGATAACAAAAACATGATAAAAGCGTCTGCTAAATGAATGCAATGTTGACAGAATTTCATAGTTGATTATTCATTGTTCATTTTAAATCCATTGGATAATATTGTGAAGATCGTCAAAATATAAGAGACCCAACAACACAGCACAATCCAGAAACGACCAACGGGTCAATATCTGTCTCGTATAAAATGACCTTTGGAGTTCAGTTCTACCTCGACAGTAAGCCCATTCATTCTCAGATCAACAGACTACAGCTTCCTCCACAAACCTCTGATCAGGCAAGGAGGAGAGAGCAATGTGTCACGTCTCCTACATGTGACCCTTGACCGAGCCGCCCGCATGCCTCTAACCATGCTCGTCATCACCGCAGATCTATCATGAAGCGAGACTTATGAATCGTGGTTATTTTCTGGACTAAAACGGCCATGTGTGTTTGTGAGTGCGCGCGTTAAAGCAGAAAGGTGCATCGTAATCTGACAGTGCATTTCACCCACGTGATCGTGTTTACTGCGCGAGGAAGGGTGGGCGTTCCCGTGCCCTCACCTGCGCTGGTCAGCACGCGCATACTACTTCCTTCCCTTACCTGTCACGCTCGAGCCAGTACGGCTATGAAGAATTCTCACTGACAGCACTGCCACTGACGATAACGGAATCTTAACCGAACAGTAAATACAGCTGTTTTACTGGAATGGAGACGCCAGTCAAACCGGGGTTCCATCGGTTGGAGATCCAGAAGACGACCTGGGAAGTTCCTGACCGGTACAGCGCGCTGAAGTCCGTGGGCTCGGGCGCGTACGGGACAGTCTGGTGAGTTCAGAGGAATCTAGACTCAAGGCAATTTTTTTGGACCATTCGTATTTTTAAATGATGTGAATTATTTGAATATTTATAAAAACCTTTATAAAATGTTTCTAATGTATTTGTGTTGTCGCTTACTACGAAAGTTTTGCCAGATATTAATGAGAAAACATTACTAGAAATACAATGTTTTGGAGACATTTTATTTTTGCCGAAAGTTCACTACTAACTATTTTATATAAACATTTCCCTTTCAAATGACATGACTATGAACACTGGTCCAGCCCGTGTAAATAAATATCACATATCACATTACTATCACTGTCAGCAAGCCTGTGCTTGAAAGTTTCCACTTCACGACGCGGAGTCTCGGCGGTGCAGGTAGCAGAGACACGAGCCGCAGGCTAATCAGCAAGTCGACGCAGGTCTACCGATAAGACAAGAATCTGGTCTCGCGACGTGTAGCTTCGTCCTGCGGGCTTTACGTTTACCGGAGCCCCCCTCTGTTTCCTGGAATGTCCTCTAAAATGCCACTTCTCAGTTGCAGACCCGCCTGACCTTGTCTGTCACCCAGGTTGTCTAGCTACAGCTTGCTCCTCAGTACTAACCTGTGTTACTGTTATAATTATCTTAGAAACATGTCTGATGGTCCTTCTGGGTAGGATTATTATAATGAACCCATAACCCTTGTATGAAACAATCCATTTCACCTTCCTGTGTTGAAGGTGCATTCAGAGAAACATTTGAGTGTAATCTTACTGGAAGTCTGTTTTCAAGTTGACACCAGTTAAACAATCAGCAGCCAACCAGAGACCAGCCTGGACAATCCCCCCCTACACTCCACTGCCCTGTTCTGTTCTAACATTCTGGTTCTGTTCTTGTTCTTTTCTAATGTTGTGGTTCTGTTCTAATCTTCTAGTTCTGTTCTAATCTTCTAGTTTTGTTCTAATGTTCTTGTTCTGTTCTAATGTTCTAGTTCTGTTCTAATCTTCTTGTTCTGTTCTAATCTTCTAGTTCTGTTCTAATGTTCTTGTTCTGTTCTAATGTTCTAGTTCTGTTCTAACATTCTAGTTCTGTTCTAATGTTCTTGTTATGTTCTAATCTTCTAGTTCTGTTCTAATGTTCTTGTTCTGTTCTAATGTTGTGGTTCTGTTCCAATGTTCTTGTTCTGTTCTAATCTTCTAGTTGTGTTCTAATGTTCTAGTTGGGTATTGTGTTGTGGCTGTGCTCCAGTTCCTCTGTAGACCAGCGCAGTCAGGAAAAGGTGGCCATTAAGAAGCTGTACCGTCCCTTCCAGTCCCTGATCCACGCCAAGCGGGCCTACCGAGAGCTACGCCTGCTACGCCACATCCAGCACGACAACGTAGAGGCTCACACACACTCATTCTCACACACACTGTCACACACTTCCACAAACACTGTCACACACACACTCTTACATACACACACACACTGTCACACGCTCCTGTTACACAACTTTGACAACATAGGGACTCTGTCACACAACCCTGCTATAACAGAGAGAGGCCCCCCTAGAGCAGAGTTAACCTGATATGGAACAGAGAGCTAGGTTAACAGCAGAGTTAACCTGATATGGAACAGAGAGCTAGGTTAACAGCAGAGTTAACCTGATATAGAACAGAACAGAGTAGAGCAGAGTTAACCTGATATAGAACAGAACAGAGTAGAGCAGAGTTAACCTGATATAGAACAGAACAGAGTAGAGCAGAGTTAACCTGATATAGAACAGAACAGAGTAGAGCAGAGTTAACCTGATATAGAACAGAACAGAGTAGAGCAGAGTTAACCTGATATAGAACAGAGAGCTAGGTTAACAGCAGAGTTAACCTGATATAGAACAGAACAGAGTAGAGCAGAGTTAACCTGATATAGAACAGAGAAGTAGGTTAACAGCAGAGTTAACCTGATATAGAACAGAGAAGTAGGTTAACAGCAGAGTTAACCTGATATAGAACAGAGAAGTAGGTTAACAGCAGAGTTAACCTGATATAGAACAGAACAGAGTAGAGCAGAGTTAACCTGATATAGAACAGAACAGAGTAGAGCAGAGTTAACCTGATATAGAACAGAGAGCTAGGTTAACAGCAGAGTTAACCTGATATAGAACAGAACAGAGTAGAGCAGAGTTAACCTGATATAGAACAGAGAAGTAGGTTAACAGCAGAGTTAACCTGATATAGAACAGAGAGCTAGGTTAACAGCAGAGTTAACCTGATATAGAACAGAACAGAGTAGAGCAGAGTTAACCTGATATAGAACAGAGAAGTAGGTTAACAGCAGAGTTAACCTGATATAGAACAGAACAGAGTAGAGCAGAGTTAACCTGATATAGAACAGAGAGCTAGGTTAACAGCAGAGTTAACCTGATATAGAACAGAACAGAGTAGAGCAGAGTTAACCTGATATAGAACAGAACAGAGTAGAGCAGAGTTAACCTGATATAGAACAGAGATCTAGGTTAACAGCAGAGTTAACCTGATATAGAACAGAGAAGTAGGTTAACAGCAGAGTTAACCTGATATAAGTCCTTGTTTGCTTGTAGTAACAGTAACCCTCCACATGCGTCTGTGCCCCCATCCTTCTGTTTCCCCCAACAGTGTTCTGGAGGTGGACACACTGGTCTGTCCTGCCTCACTAACTACATGGGGGGGGGGGGGGGTAGATGACCAGTTAGAAAGCTCCAGTGTTTTGGGATGACCAATTAGAAAGCCAGGTTGTAAATGATCAGTTAAAGCCAGTGTGTAGGTGACCGCTAGGGGTGTGGCGTGTGATGAAGCCGTTCTTAAATGTCTTACATGACAATTACAAATTTCAATTTTGCTTTGTGTGTGTCATATGTAATTAATTCTCCATACTATAACTCCTCTCTTCCCCTTCCTCCCCTCTCCTCCTCCTCTCCTCCTCTCCTCCTCTTCTCCTCCTCCCCTCCCCTCTCCTCCTCCCCTCCCCTCCTCCTACTAGGTGATCTGTCTGCTAGATGTCTTCACACCTGATTGTTCTCTGGAGAAATTCCAGACCTTGTGAGTTGGGATCAGCATTCCTCTGCTAGCTGTCACAGCTTGTCAAGACAGGAGCTGCAGTGTGTGAGAGTGTGTGAATGAGGGTGTGTGTGTGGGAGTGTGTGAATGAGGGTGTGTGTGTGGGAGTGTGTGTGAATGAGGGTGTGTGTGTGGGAGTGTGTGTGGGAGTGTGTGAATGAGGGTGTGTGTGTGGGAGTGTGTGTGGGAGTGTGTGAGCCTGCAAGATAGCTCATGTTTGCCAACTTGTAGGTGTGATCCTATCTGTTTGCTTTCTATACAAATTCGTGGAATCACACACTCCCCCCCTTTCCCCCCCTTGCCCTGCCCCCTGCCCCCCTCCCCCCCTGCCCCCTTTCCCCTGCCCCCCCTCCCCCCCTGCCCCCCTTCCCTCCTGCCCCCTGCCCCCCCCCCCCCCCCCAGCTACATGGTGATGCCGTTCGTAGCTCAGGACCTGGGCCACATCATGAAGAGGAGGAGACTGACAGACAGAGTCATCACCTACCTCTTCTACCAGCTGCTCCGGGGGCTCAAGGTCAGCCATCCATCTGTCTATACATCCATCTGTCCCTCCATCCATCTGTCTCTCCATCCATCTGTCTCTCCATCCATCTGTTTCTCCATCCATCTGTCTCTCCATCCATCTGTTTCTCCATCCATCTGTCTCTCCATCCATCTGTCTCTCCATCCATCCAACTGTCTCTCCATCCATCTGTCTCTCCATCCATCCATCTGTCTCTCCATCCATCTGTCTATACATCCATCTGTCTCTCCATCCATCCATCTGTCTCTCCATCCATCTGTCTCTCCATCCATCTGTCTCTCCATCCATCCATCTGTCTCTCCATCCATCTATCTGTCTGTCTGTCGTGTGATACAACTGGTTTTTACTTGTGAATAAACAAATATGACAAAATAGTGACTTTAACATAACAACGCTCTGAGAATGATGACATTGTTTTTCTGCAGTATATCCATTCAGCTGGTATCATTCACCGGTGAGTGTCACTTCTATCACATATTATATTACCTCAAACATCCCCCCAATCTAACATGAAATACTGTGTAACTAACCCCCCCCCCCCCTCCTCCTCCAGGATCTCAAACCTGGCAACCTGGCTGTGAACGAGAACTGTGAACTCAAGGTGAACCGGAGAGGGCTGAGTTTGTGATGTCATAATAACTGTTACCCTTTATAACATAGACATATACATAGATATATATAAAGACTAGATGTCTTACGGCGGAGTCTAGAACGTCCGCACATTGCGGCCATCTTGCTACAGTCAACTCGCTCACCCATAACATTGTGTTGATGCTACATGTACTTTTTAAATGACCATAAGTTGCTCAATTTTCAACCGAAACGGTTTGGTTTGTTATCAACGTCAGAGATGTCGTTATGCCACTCCATACTTCTATTCTATTTAAAACAACATAATTATTATTATCATAAGTATGGAGTGGCATAACGACATCTCTGACGTTGATAACAAACCAAACCGTTTCAAAATCGGTTGAAAATTGAGCAAGTTATGGTCATTTAAAAGTACATGTAGCATTAACACAATGTTATGGGTGAGCGAGTTGACTGTAGCAAGATGGCCGCCATGTGCGGACGTTCGACTCCGTTGTCCGGCAACGCTGACGAGACATCTACCCTTTATATATCTATGGACATATATACATGTCTATGCTTTATAAACCATCTGATGTCATATATACCTGTCTTCAGATCCTGGACTTTGGCCTTGCTAGGCAGACGGAGAGTGAGATGACGGGTTATGTGGTGACTCGCTGGTACCGAGCTCCAGAGATCATCTTCAACTGGATGCACTACAGCCAAACTGGTGGGTCCACATGGCCAGAATGCATCGCATCCTGGAGCCTGTCAGCATAAAGTACAATAACCTGTAACCAACAATCTCTCTGTCACTATCTCTCTCAACCCCCGCCCCCCCCCCCCCCCCACCAGTGGATGTGTGGTCTGCAGGATGTATTCTGGCTGAGCTGATCACAGGACAGGTTCTGTTTCCCGGCAACGACAGTATCCTGTCCTTCATATAAACAACATCCTGTCCTTCTTGGGACAGGATGTATCAACGATTGTATCATTCCAATCACTTATATAATTACTCCTATATAAATCTCCTATATTTATCTGTGTGTATATATATCCTATGGGTGTTTGTATATACACAATGTGTTCATTTAGTTGACTCTTTCATCCAAAGCGACATAAAGACTGAAACTGCGACATCTTGATCCGCAGTCAGATGCTCTAACCACTGAGCTTCACCTCCTCCCCTGTGTGTGTCTGTGTGTCTCTGTACCTCTGATTGGTTCCTTGACCCGTGTTGAGGCATCGACCAGCTGAAGAAGATCATGACCCTGACAGGAACACCTCAGCCCTCGCTGGTCCAGAAGATGCAGAGTAAAGACGTATGTAGTCTGGTCCTCAGCGACCTCCATCCTCTCCTCCATCCTCTCCTCTAACCTTCTCCTCCCTCCCTCCATCCTCTCCCCTCTCCTCTCCCCTCTCCTCTCCCCTCTCCTCTCACCCCTCCTCTCACCCCTCCTCTCACCCCCTCTCCTCTCACCCCTCCTCTCACCCCTCCTCTCCCCTCTCCTCTCCCCTCTCCTCTCCCTCTCCTCTCCCTCTCCTCTCCTCTCCCCCCTCCTCTCCCCTCTCCTCTCCCCTCTCCTCTCCCCTCTCCTCTCCCCTCTCCTCACCCCCCTCCTCTCCCCCCTCCTCTCCCCCCTCCTCACCCCCTCCTCTCCCCCTCCTCTCCCCCCTCCTCTCCCCCCTCCTCACCCCTCTCCTCTCCCCCTCCTCTCCCCCCTCCTCTCCCCCCTCCTCTCCCCCCTCCTCTCCCCCCTCCTCTCCCCCCTCCTCACCCCCCTCCTCTCCCCCCTCCTCACCCCCCTCCTCTCCCCCCTCCTCTCCCCTCTCCTCTTCCCCCTCCTCTCCCCTCTCCCTCTCCTCTCTCTCCCACAGGCCCGCTCCTATGTTCAAGGTCTGCCGCCCCAGAAGAAGAAGAGCTTCAGAGAGGTGTTCTCCTCCATGGATGTAAAAGGTGACACCAGAGCTTCTACAAGTTTACAGAGATGAAACGATGAACACAAATCTTTAGAACTTAGAACACTGTCAGAAGATTTAAACTGACTCAAACATGGAAATAAAACAGTTGGCATAGATTCAATGATGATGTTACCGCGGGAGGTAAACATGACATAATATCACCTGCTGGTGTTCCTCCCCCTTCCCCAGCGGTGGCCCTGCTTGAGGGGCATGTTGACCCTTGACCCTGAGGGTCGTCTGACGGCCTCCCAGGGCCTCGGGCAGCCATACCTGTCTGAGTTCCACGACCCTGACAGCGAGCCAGACTCCGCCCCCTACGACGACTCGTTCGAGAACCTGGAGCTGGACGTGGCTGAGTGGAAGAGTGAGGAGCTGTGGAACCTAACCCAGGATGCACACTGCTGCCCTCTGTCTGGGGGGAGGGGGGGGGGGGGTGCACTCTGTCTGGGGGGGGGGGGTGCACTCTGTCTGGGGGGGGGGGTGCACTCTGTCTGGGGGGGGGTGCACTCTGTCTGGGGGGGGGGGGGTGCACTCTGTCTGGGGGGGGGTGCACTCTGTCTGGGGGGGTGCACTCTGTCTGGGGGGGGTGCACTCTGTCTGGGGGGGGGTGCACTCTGTCTGGGGGGGGGTGCACTCTGTCTGGGGGGGCGGGGGGGGTGCACTCTGTCTGGGGGGGGGGGGTGCACTCTGTCTGGGGGGGGGTGCACTCTGGCTGGGGGGGGGGGGGTGCACTCTGTCTGGGGGGGGGTGCACTCTGTCTGGGGGGGGGTGCACTCTGTCTGGGGGGGGGGTGCACTCTGTCTGGGGGGGGGGTGCACTCTGTCTGGGGGGGGGGGTGCACTCTGTC
>NC_085021.1:22757429-22851128 GCF_963692335.1 Osmerus eperlanus | reverse complement strand
CGATGAACACAAATCTTTAGAACTTAGAACACTGTCAGAAGATTTAAACTGACTCAAACATGGAAATAAAACAGTTGGCATAGATTCAATGATGATGTTACCGCGGGAGGTAAACATGACATAATATCACCTGCTGGTGTTCCTCCCCCTTCCCCAGCGGTGGCCCTGCTTGAGGGCATGTTAACCCTTGACCCTGAGGGTCGTCTGACGGCCTCCCAGGGCCTCGGGCAGCCATACCTGTCTGAGTTCCACGACCCTGACAGCGAGCCAGACTCCGCCCCCTACGACGACTCGTTCGAGAACCTGGAGCTGGACGTGGCTGAGTGGAAGAGTGAGGAGCTGTGGAACCTAACCCAGGATGCACACTGCTGCCCTCTGTCTGGGGGGAGGGGGGGGTGCACTCTGTCTGGGGGGGGGGGGGTGCACTCTGTCTGGGGGGGGGGTGCACTCTGTCTGGGGGGGGGGGGTGCACTCTGTCTGGGGGGGGGGGGTGCACTCTGTCTGGGGGGGGGTGCACTCTGTCTGGGGGGGGGGGGGTGCACTCTGTCTGGGGGGGGGTGCACTCTGTCTGGGGGGGGGTGCACTCTGTCTGGGGGGGGGGTGCACTCTGTCTGGGGGGGGGTGCACTCTGTCTGGGGGGGGGTGCACTCTGTCTGGGGGGGGGGTGCACTCTGTCTGGGGGGGGGGGGTGCACTCTGTCTGGGGGGGGGGTGCACTCTGTCTGGGGGGGGGTGCACTCTGTCTGGGGGGGGGTGCACTCTGTCTGGGGGGGGGGGTGCACTCTGTCTGGGGGGGGGGTGCACTCTGTCTGGGGGGGGGTGCACTCTGTCTGGGGGGGGGTGCACTCTGTCTGGGGGGGGGGTGCACTCTGTCTGGGGGGGGGTGCACTCTGTCTGGGGGGGGGTGCACTCTGTCTGGGGGGGGGGGGCACTCTGTCTGGGGGGGGGGTGCACTCTGTCTGGGGGGGGGTGCACTCTGTCTGGGGGGGTGCACTCTGTCTGGGGGGGGGGTGCACTCTGTCTGGGGGGGGGGGGGTGCACTCTGTCTGGGGGGGGGTGCACTCTGTCTGGGGGGGGGGGGTGCACTCTGTCTGGGGGGGGGGTGCACTCTGTCTGGGGGGGGGTGCACTCTGTCTGGGGGGGGGGGGTGCACTCTGTCTGGGGGGGGGTGCACTCTGTCTGGGGGGGGGGTGCACTCTGTCTGGGGGGGGGGGGGGGTGCACTCTGTCTGGGGGGGGGTGCCCTCTGTCTGGGGGGGGGTGCACTCTGTCTGGGGGGGGGGTGCACTCTGTCTGGGGGGGGGGTGCACTCTGTCTGGGGGGGGGGGTGCACTCTGTCTGGGGGGGGGGTGCACTCTGTCTGGGGGGGGGGGTGCACTCTGTCTGGGGGGGGGGGGTGCACTCTGTCTGGGGGGGGGGTGCACTCTGTCTGGGGGGGGGGGTGCACTCTGTCTGGGGGGGGGGGGTGCACTCTGTCTGGGGGGGGGGGGCACTCTGTCTGGGGGGGGGGGGGCACTCTGTCTGGGGGGGGGGTGCACTCTGTCTGGGGGGGGGTGCACTCTGTCTGGGGGGGTGCACTCTGTCTGGGGGGGGGGGTGCACTCTGTCTGGGGGGGGGGGTGCACTCTGTCTGGGGGGGGGGTGCACTCTGTGTGGATGGTAGTGTGTGTGTGGATGGTAGTGTGTGTGTGGATGGTAGTGTGTGTGTGTGTGTCTCAGTGATGTGTTTAACCCGAGTCTGTCCTGTCTTGCCAGGCCTCATCCACATGGAGATCATGACCTTCGACCCCAGCAACCCCAGTGCCACAGCCATGTAGGTCGCCGAGGCGCCTAGCGCCCCTGGCGCCGGGAGTCAGCCATGACACGGGATCAGCAGACCGCCTGTTTCCATGACGACAGTGTCATTTCTCTGTGTATATTTGACTGTAAACAAAGATGTTGTAGCAAACTTCCCAGTTTGAGATGTGTAGACTGTGGACTGTGTGATTGGACGTGTGTTCATCAGGACACCTGTCACCTATCGCTGTGGGGACAGAAGTGTATTAACTATGTAACCAAACACACAGCTATAGATAGCTAACGTTGCCATGGTTACAGTGTGTCAGGATAGCTAGTTTTGCCATGGTTACAGTGTGTTAAGATGTGAGCCAGGGCTGTAACTATAGAAACCATTACTTCAGCCTTCACGGCCCAAAGGGCATGGAACACCATCCAATGTGTGGTCATGTTTTCATTTGGAGTAAACGTTTGTATCAAACCAGCTCCATATGTCTGGCTTCTGTCTTTTCTTTAGTGTGTGTGTGGGTGTGTGTGTGTGCATGTGTGTGCGCAGACCCACGCGTATGAGTGTGTGGATAATTGTATTTCAAAACATATAACGTGTGTGCGTTATCTATGCAAGCGTCTGCTTGTGTGAGTAACCGTAGAAACAGATGACAGCTGGTGATATGTTCGACTTGGCCTGCAATGGGAGGGGCCACAGAAAACAGTCACAGGAGGGTGGAGCCAGTGGGAGGGGCCACAGGAAACAGTCACAGGGGCAGAGCCAGTGGGAGGGGCCACAGGAAACAGTCACAGGGGCAGAGCCAGTTCTGTAAGGAAATGAAAAAGTAAACAACAAGTTGGAGCAGCAGAAGAAGGTAAGCTGTTTCCTACTTCTCTCCCCGTCTCAAGCTACACCAGCCATGCAGGAATAGAGCTGCTTTCACTTCCTGGTTGTCACATATCTCGTCTTTGGTGTGTTGTAACCTGAGGACGGTCTGTCAGTGTGAAGGGGCGAGAGAGGGGGGGTGGGGGAGCGGAGAGAGAGGGAGGGAGGTGCAATACAAAGACTGAACAAGAGTATGTGTCTCTGGGTGTGGAGGGGTGGGGGGAGTGAGACAGTGAGAATGAGAGGGGGGGCGGGGTAGGAAAGAGAGAGGGGCGGGGTAGGAGAGAGAGAGAGAGAAAGAGGTAATTGCAACACAAAGTTGTGTAAGAATGTGTGTGTGTGCAGGATTTTTGAGGCCGAGCGCACAATTGTGTCCAGCTGTCTCTGTTAAAGATCTATAACCACCCTGCGTGTGTGTGTGTGTGGTTCCTCATGGCATGTTTCCATCTTCTTCTTTTCCAGAACAGCAGCATGGCCTCTTCCTCCTGCTCCTCCTCCCTGCTCCTGATCCTGGGGGTGGTGTGTGGCTGTGCAGGCGTCCGGATCTGTGCCTTCAACGTCCAGGGCTTCGGCGAGTCAAAGGCTCAGAACCCCAAAGTCATGCACACCCTCGTCAGGGTGAGATCACATGATCATGTCATGATAATCATAATGTATTCATTCAGCAGAAACATGTCTGTCAGAACAGGGGGGATTTGAACCTGTGACATCTGCAATCTAATGCACCCCCAACATTATGTATTAATAATTTGTGTGCTTGCTATCAGCACTTATACATCATTTATTTGATTATAATTTATTTTCATACCTACTATCATACACCTCGTATCTATCTATACGTATCTATCTATCACGGGCGCCCCTATGTTTCCTGCAATATCCACACCCTGTATTCTTTCTGTTTGTATTAGCTAGCTATGCAGGGAGCATGATGGCTTTAGCCTTAGCTTAGCGTGTGTTCTGTGTTCCAGATCATCGCTCGCTGCGACGTGTGTCTGCTGCAGGAGGTCAGAGACCAGAAGAAGAGAGCACTTCCTGCTCTGCTGGAATCCCTCAACAGGTGAGCGGGACACACCTGTCTCCTGTCTGACCAGCAGGCCACACCACACTGTCTGACCAGCAGGCCACATCACACTGTCTGACCAGCAGGCCACATCACACTGTCTGACCAGCGGGACACACCACACTGTCTGACCAGCGGGACACACCTGTCTCCTGTCTGACCAGCGGGACACAACTGTCTTCTGTCTGACCAGCAGGCCACACCACACTGTCTGACCAGCGGGACACACCTGTCTCCTGTCTGACCAGCAGGCCACACCACACTGTCTGACCAGCAGGCTACATCACACTGTCTGACCAGCAGGCCACACCACACTGTCTGACCAGCAGGCCACATCACACTGTCTGACCAGCAGGCCACACCACACTGTCTGACCAGCAGGCCACACCACCTCCCTCCCTCCCTCTCTCCTGTCTCTTCCCTCCCTCTTCCCTCCCTCTCCCTCCCTCCCTCTCTCCCCCCTTCTCTTTCTCTCAGGTACGACCCTGATCATGATTACCAGTATGTAGCCAGTGAGCCACTTGGAAGGAAGTCTTACAAGGAGCAGTATGTGTTTGTGTACAGGTGAGTTACAGCCTAATGTGGCTTCAGGTGTGTGTGTGTGGCTTCAGGTGTGTGTGTGCATAAAGCGTGTGTTCATTTGTGTGTGTTCATATGTGTGTGTGTGTGCAGGACAGGCTCTGTGGCAGTCGCAGGGCAGTACCAGTACCCAGACTCTCTGCCAGGAGATGAGGATGCTTTCTCCAGGGAACCCTTCGTGGTCCGCTTCAAAGCCCCTTCTACAGGTGAGGCCACGCCCACACAGACCACAGACCCAGAGGCCACACCTACAGACACAAGACACACCCCTAAACCGAATTTCCACCTTTCCACCTTCACCTCTCCACCTCACGTCCACCTCTCTACCTCCACCTTCTCACCTCCACCTCTCCACCTCTCTCCACCTCCATCTCTCCACCTCTCCTCACATCCACCTCCAGCGCTGGGTGAGTTTGTCCTGATCCCTCAGCACACCTCTCCCTCCAACGCCACCAGGGAGATAGACGCCCTGTACGACGTCTTCCAGGCTGTGAAGAAGAGGTGGAACACAGAGGTAGGTCACATGACCACCCCGCTGGTCACATGACCACATCAGAAAGGAGGAAGGAAGGAACACAACTAACATGTCCCCAGTCTGGTCTGATGTGTGTCTGTGTGTGTGTCCAGATGGTGATGTTTCTAGGAGACTTTAACGCTGACTGTGGCTACGTAGCTAAGAAGAACCGAGTGAAGGTGCGTCTGTATTCTGACCCCTCCTTTCTCTGGCTGATCGGAGACAAGGAGGACACCACCGTCCGCGCCTCCACCTCCTGCACCTACGACAGGTTAGTACACACCTAGGACAGGTTAGTACACACCTAGGACAGGTTAGTACACACCTAGGACAGGTTAGTACACACCTAGGACAGGTTAGTACACACCTAGGACAGGTTAGTACACACCTAGGACAGGTTAGTACACACCTAGGACAGGTTAGTACACACCTAGGACAGGTTAGTACACACCTAGGACAGGTTAGTACATTTACATTTAGTCATTTAGCAGACGCTCTTATCCAGAGCGACTTACAGTAAGTACAGGGACATTCCCCCCGAGGCAAGTAGGGTGAAGTGCCTTGCCCAAGGACACAACGTCATTTGGCACAGCCGAGAATCGAACTGGCAACCTTCTGATTACTAGCCCAATTCCCTAACCGCTCAGCCACCTGACTCCCACCTGACTAGTACACACCTAGGACAGGTTAGTACACACCTACGACAGGTTAGTACACACCTAGTACAGGCTAGCTTGTGAGTGTTTAACTTGTGTTTGTGTGACTAGGATCGTCGTCCATGGTTCAGAGTTCTCCAGAGGGATTGTGCCTTACTCTGCCAAACCCTTCAACTTTGACAAAGAATACCAGCTATCAGAGGAACAGGTACCTGTCCATGCACCCCGGTGTGTGTGTGTGTGTCTGTTTGTCTGTGTGTGTGTCTGTGTGTTTCTGTGTGTGTGTCTGTGTGTTCCAGTAAAGGGAAAATACAATTCCCTTTCAAAACTCTCTTCTATTCTATTTGACTGTTTGATCCATCTTAACCAATCACCTCAAACGTGCTACTTCACAAAGATCAGTCAGCACCCAGGATCCTAAACCCTCCCTCTCCCGTTCCTTCCCCCTCTCCTCCTCCAGGCCCTGGAGGTGAGTGACCACTACCCAGTGGAGGTGGTGTTGAAGTCGGGCTCCTCACCCCGCAGGGGGTCCAGGCTGTTGGGTGTGTCCTCCACCCTGCAGGGGGTCTCCACCCTGCTGATCCTCTTCCTCGCAGCTCTCCTCTGCCTCTGACCACCACGCTGAGACGCTGTCTGTCTGCACCGCCTCCTTACAACTGGGTTCATTTGTGTATGAAGAGATCTGTGTGTGGGGGAAGAGATCTGTGTGTGTGTGTGAGGGGGTAAGGTGTGTGTTTGTATAGAGGGGGGTCTAAATATTAATGTGTGTGGGCAGGGAAAAGGTCTGTGTGTAAGGGAGGGGAGTGGTATGTGTGTGGAGGGGGGTGGGTGTGTGCGTGTAGGTGTGTGTGTGGGGGATGCAGTATACAGAAACTTCAGGTTGAATATGTTCAGTACTGCAAGTTATAAAAGTGCCAAAACAGAAGCTCTGGCTTCAGTCCCCCCAGTTGTATTCTGAAGTCTTCATATCAACATACCAAGTTAAACCTTGCTGGAAATCTCTAAGCTTGTCTCAGGAACTTGTGCTGCACAATGTCTCCACTAGGGGGAAGTAGACACAACATTACAAGTGCCTTGTAATTTTTCAATAAACAATTCTAATGAATGAACGATCACTTCAAAAATAAGAAAAAGGTTGTGCCTGTTATTTTGTGAAGGCTTCATCCATAAGAATATAGAGGGTCTTTGCACCATAAAAAAAAAGAATCAATCCTTTTAAAGACTTTAATAAATATAAGACTCAAAAACGTCTGTCATCCTCCGACTTGAATGGATGGTGCGTGATCACCGTGTAGAGCAGCAGCTCAGCCTGTCTCTGCGGCGACACGTGCTCCTAGCACACCGCTGACGAGCTGCCAGGCTGAAGACAAACCTCCAAGTCCGCTACGCAGACCACACACAATGTAGGCCGGGTTTTGAGAACGGCAAATCTGTCCTCTTCTCCACACAAAGTATATATATATATATATAACAGCAGCATCCTCCATTATTAAAACCAGGGCCATAATCATAATATACACACCATAAGACACACACACCAAATACTTAAATCTGGTCAAAATGTCCCCCTCAATATACTGATATCAAAATATAAATTAAATATAAATGTGCTAAGCTACGACAGGAATCCACGCACCCTGTCCGAAACTATCATAAAAAATGTAATATAACTAAACGTAAAAAGTTCTCAGGTGGGCCACTCAGATTTTGTCCCACCCCCCCCCCCCCAATGTTGAGTCCATGGCTACAGCCTTGATTAAAACCCGTCCCCGCCCTTAAAACACCCACCGCTCCTGAACACAGGCATTACCTTAGCCGCACAACCAGTTACCACTGCCGCTTACCGCTGTTTCGATGTCGTGGAGAATTCACCGTCTTTCATCCCCATGGTCCATTAAATCCCCAGATTTAAATGAATTACATTAAATGAACTACAGGAACCCTGTATAACACCCCCATGTACCCTCAACTCCATCAGAAATGTTCACACCAGAAACATTTGTTTTTAAATCAAATCCACTTTAATGTGATTGTGGTCAGGCAGCATGGACACCCTAGTTGGCATGGAGGGCCTTCCAGCGGACCAGAGGACCCCGGCTGGGGATGTACTTCACCCCACAGCCGTCGGAAATCAGACGCTTCTCCGCCATCATGGCATCAAAGTCGGTGGCGTTGAACTTGGTGAAGCCGTACTTCTTAGAAATGTGGATCTGGGGGAGGACAGAAAGGGGAGGAGGGGAGAGAGAGGGTGGGAGGAGAGAGGGGAGGAGGGTGGGAGAGGATGGGAGAGGATGGAGAGGGTGGGAGAGGGTGGAGAGGATGGGAGGGAGGAGAGAGAGGAGGAGGGGGGAGGAGACAACGTTACAGGAGTCAGAGCAGGAACTGTCCTTGAAGACTGAGCCTTAGTCATTCACAGGTGAACTGGATCAGTTAGCAGAGTGCCTTCAAGCTGTCTCAATGGTCCCTTAAAGCACCCAGCACCTCCCAGCTGAGTTCATACACAAACCAGAGATTCACTGTCTGCCACCATTGCACACCAGAACCGCACTGCAGCGAGACAGGTCGGCTTAGTAAGCGGCAGGAAGCTGGGAGCTTCCATCTTTAAAGTTTCTCTCTGGCTACAGTGTGAAGGAGCAAGTTAAGAGGGGCAGAGAGAGACACAGAAGATGGATGTCTAGAGAGATGCAGAGACAAGTGTAGTGTGTGTGTGTGTGTGTGTGTGTGTGAGAGACGGCGTGTACCTTCTGGCGTCCAGGGAACTTGAACTTGGCCCTGCGCAGGGCCTCCACCACATGCTCCTTGTTCTGAGCCTTGGTCCTCACAGACATGATGACCTGGCCGATGTTCACCCTGGCCACCGTGCCCAGGGGCTTACCGAACGCCCCGCGCATCCCTGTCTGGAGCCTAGGACACACACACAAAAAAACAGTACAACAGACAGAAACATGGTCAATAAAGACAAATGAAAATATCCACAGGTTAGTTTGGGGTGTGAGGTGATTGTCTGGTTACATCCTCATGGTAATAACCATTTGGGAAAGCTTAACATGCCTCTTTCTCTGAAATACACATATACCTGGACATCAGCATCCCTTCTGCTTCAGCTGCTGGAACCCAACTGCTAATCACATCCATCAGGTTCTCTACATGTTTAACTGTTTCCATGGTAGCGTTTTGTCTCAGTGGTCCCTTAAAGCACCCAGCACCTCCCAGCTGAGTTCATACACAAACCAGAGATTCACTGTCTGCCACCATTGCACACCAGAACCGCACTGCAGCGAGACAGGTCGGCTTAGTAAGCGGCAGGAAGCTTCCATCTTTAAAGTTTCTCTCTGGCTACAGTGTGTGTGTGTGTGTGTCTGCCTGCAGAGGGTGTGCAAGTCAGAAATGTGTGCAGCGTGTGTGCGAGTATGCAGTGTGTGTGTGTGTGTGTGTGTGTGCTCCCCACCTGTCAGCCCCAGCGCAGGACAACATCTTGTTGATGCGGATCACATGGAAAGGGTGCAGACGAACACGGATGTGGAAGCCGTCCTTTCCACACGTCTTCACCATGTACTTGTTAGCACAGATACGGGCCGCCTCCAGAGCTGACACACACACACACAATCACGTTATATACACACACTATAATAGTGTAACCCTCACCCTCCAGAGCTGGGACACACTGGTCAGGCGTTCTGACCCCTCACCTTCAGAAGACAGCTGCTCATACTCATCAGAGACCATGTGACCACACAGGGGGAACTCATCCACCTTGGCCTTCTTCCTGCCCAGGTCAAAGATCCTGATCTTGGGGTCTGGAGGGAGAGAGAGGGGGAGACCAGACAGGAGAAAAAGATGGAGAGATGGAGGGAGGGAGAGATGGGAGGAAAGACAGGTTTAGTATAGGTGACTAATATTCTGGTCCACTTGGTCTAACACAATCCACCCATACAGTTCTGCTACTTAAACCTATAACTGGATCACAAGTATTGAACCTTAGTCATTCAGATTTTCCATTATATCAAGGAGTAGTAGTAGTAGTAGTAGTAGTAGTAGATTTACGTTGTCTCAATGGTCCCTTAAAGCACTCAGCACCTCCCAGCTGAGTTCATACACAAACCAGAGATTCAATGTCTGCCACCATTGCACACCAGAACCGCACTGCAGCGAAACAGGTCGGCTTAGTAAGCGGCAGGATTGTGTGTCTGTGTGGAGTTGGAGACCAGAACTTACCGGGGACACCGCGACAGAAGCGGGACTTGGGGTAGGGCTTGTTTTTGCAGTATCTGTAGCTGTAACAGACGGCACACGTTAGCTTAACACAGGTCTATACACAAGTAAAACAGGTTCTAAGGTGAAACTCGACTAATAAGAAACATAAGACATTTTGGACGGTTCATCAGTTCAATTCCTTGTTAGCTAGCTAAGCTGGAAGGTAGTTGGTTTTAAGTTACCTAGCTAACTAATTCATCAAATCATAGTCAGCCCCCCAAAAGGCTTAGTACTGTAACAATATACTTTAACGGATACTTAACTAATCTAACAAAACAGACTACGCATGTTCTAACAAGTAGTTTGACAGCTAAAGATTGCGGACAAGCAAGCTAGCTAGCTACTGGTACTTATTGCACATGGTGCGGAGCCGCTGCCATTTTCCTTTGACATGTTTCGCCAAACCCGGGGCAAAATCATGCACTTAAGAGAACTTACCATCGGGCTGGTCGGCGGCCCATGTTTGCGATCTGTGGAGGAAAACAAAATAAAATAAATTTTAAAGCGAGATTACGACTGTAATGTCTATAAATACTTAATTTTCTTATATTTCCATGAGCACAGCAAACAGCAAGGTCTCACCACGCACTCACCTAATGGAGGAAAGGATGAGACGTAATTTCCGCCGCGTCATATGGGTGACTGTTGCCGGGAATTTGTTTGATCAATTCCATTCTTTTTTATTTGATATTTAAGTAATCGTTCCCTCACAACACAGGGAAAAACAATTATAAAATACAATTTTAATTGTAGAAAATTATACAAGACAAAAATGAGGTTAGTTACAGAGGACGACGGGAAATGAAGTTTCATAGATGAACATGAAAGGCCTTTTTTTCAAAACCACAAGGAGGCGATGTGGTTAAGCCAGACAAAAAAAAATCCCTGAGTGTACTATAAAATATAACCACCAGATAACGCACTTACATTAAGAAATCTGGTTATTCTTTTGGCTCAGTGCGCCTCTTGAATTCAACGCCCTACTTGACGAATTATTCAGAGCCAGCAAAGTTGTTTTTGTAAATGGTGTAGCCTAATGCGTCACACAGAACAAATATCTAAGTTGAGAAGGCAGTGTGGAATGTGATGAACTCGAACCTTGTTCCGACCTTCCCTTTCCGCTCTCTCTGTCCATTTCAACACAAAAACACTGGTAGGTTGTTGAAACACCCCGAGAGGATTTGATTCAACAAACGTGTCGTGTACCCAGCTCCGCTCGCTGTGTACCGAATATCAGTTAGATCGATATCGCAGTGCGAGTTCTGCAGCTTCGGTGTCTCTACCTCAGAAGGTTTAGGAATAGTTTAAGATTTACACTTACATTTTTGTCATTTCATCCATTTAGACGCTTTTATCCAAAAGCGATGTCGACTACAAATAGGGCATATAGTTCTAACAGTAGGCTGGTTAGTCAGAGTCAAGGAACCAGTCATTATCAAGCAGAGTTCTGAATGCAAGATTTCAATAGTCAACAGTCAACACTGCTGTGAGCTAACCAGGTGGTTTGTTAAAGATCTGAGAAATCGTCCATGGAAAAGGGCAGGCACTTTCAAAAAAATATCTGACAGATTTGGTAAACCATCTGTCTATCACGTCTAGAACTGGCTAACCATGCCCATACCTGCTAGTGGTTCTTCATTGGCAGCTGATTGGTCTGAAACACTGTGGTTCAGGTATAAACAGATAACCCTTGAGGGTTTAGGTTGGTTGAGGGGCAGTTCTATGGGCGTATGGGAAGCCCTCTGTGACATGCTTGCATGTAAAAAGTGCTATACAAATACATTTGATTTGATTTATTGGAGCTTGACAAGATGGATTTTCGGGTGGTCGTTATCTTGCAAATGCGTCTGTCTTGACAGGTTAGGTGTGTGCAGGCAGGCCTGTGTATGTGTGTGTGTGTGTGTGTGCAGGCAGGCCTGTGTGTGTGTGTGTGTGTGCAGGCAGGCCTGTGTGTGTGTGTGTGTGTGTGTGTGCAAGCAGGCCTGTGTGTGTGTGTGTGCAGGCAGGCCTGTGTGTGTGTGTGTGTGCAGGCAGGCCTGTGTGTGTGTGTGTGTGTGCAGGCAGGCCTGTGTGTGTGTGTGTGTGTGCAGGCAGGCCTGTGTGTGTGTGTGTGTGTTAGGTGTGTGCAGGCAGGCATGTGTGTGTGTGTGTGTGTTAGGTGTGTGCAGGCAGGCCTGTGTGTGTGTGTGTTAGGTGTGTGCAGGCAGGCCTGTGTGTGTGTGTGTGTGTGAGTGTGTGTGTTAGGTGTGTGCAGGCAGGCCTGTGTGTGTGTGTGTGTGTGCAGGCAGGCCTGTGTGTGTGTGTGTGTGTGTGCAGGCAGGCCTGTGTGTGTGTGTGTGTGTGCAGGCAGGCCTGTGTGTGTGTGTGTGTGTGTGTGTTAGGTGTGTGCAGGCAGGCCTGTGTGTGTGTGTGTTCCTCTGTGGTTTCTTCGGCAGTCAACACAAACAGGCCTTTATGTAGAACAGAGGCTCTGTAATTAATATTTGAACAAAAACGCAAATACTTACACAACCATGCCTTTCTATGTGTGCGAGTGTGTGTGTGTGTGTGTGTGTGCGAGTGTGTGATGTATGTGACTGTGTGTGTGTGAGTGAGTGAGTGTGTGCATGTACGTATATGCCTCTCCCTTTCTTGAGTCACTCTCAATGATGAAACCGTACTTCTGAAGAAAGTACAGTTGGACTATTGAACTTGAGAAGAACTGTATGTGTGTATGTGTTTTATGTGTATACTTGTGGTGGTGTAACAGGTAAGAATGGAAACCTAAACATATGTTCATTTCTTTTAAACCATACTCTGATACACACACACAAGCATGCACACACATTCACTCAAACACACTTGCACACACACTTGCACACACTCACATTCACACCCATGAATTATTATACATCTTCCTGCCAAACACACTCATATACTGTACCCATGGTCAAACACACACACACTCAGACAAACACTCACACACAGACGCACACCCCAGAGGTCCTTCCGTTAAGGAGCCACAAGAAGGATGCCACACCCGCATCTGCACTGCACTCACCAGTCACATGACCACACTGTTACCAGCATGTGTGTGTGCTTGTTTTTGAATGTATGTGTGCACATATGCATTTATGAAGGTTTGTGTTTGACCATGAGCACAATTGAATGGTAGGTATGGTAGGATATTATGGTAGGGTAGTATTGTTTTTTCAAAACCTTTTAGAAAATATTACTTTAAACTTTCTTTGTTAAAAAAAAGAAGTTTCAACCTTTCTAAACTTTTTTTTCCAAACCTTTTTTCCCCAAAAATATTTCAACCTTTTGGATAAAAAAAATGAAACCTTTTTAAAAATATATTTTTTCAACCTTACAAAACTTTTAAACTTTTTGTTAAAACTTTTCTTTGTAAACTTTTTTTTTACAATATTCTTTTGAAATGGTGGAGAGAGAGAGAAAGAGAGATGAGAGAGAGACTTGCTCGGTGACAGGAGTCAACCGGTGTGTTCGACTTCATGCAGCGCCGGCGGGACCGACAGCCTCTCTCATCCCCCTCACCCTCTCACCCCATTCTCCCCTCTCACCCCCTCTCACCCCCTCTCACCCCTCACCCTCTCTCATCTCCCTCACCATCTCTCCCCCTCTCACCCTCTCACCCCCCTCACCCCGTCTCTCCTTCTTCTCTCTTGTCTCTCTCTCCCTCTCTCTCCTGTCTCTCTCCTTCCCTCTCTCTCTTCTTCTCTCTCTCTCTCTCTCTCTCTCTCTCTCTCTCTCTCTCTCTCTCTCTCTCTCTCTCTCTCTCTCCTTCTCTCTCTCTCCTCTCTCCTTTTGCTCTCCTGTCTCTTTCTCCTGTCTCTTTCTCCTGTCTCTCTCCTGTCTCTCTCTCTCCTGTCTCTCTCTCCTGTCTCTCTCTCCTGTCTCTCTCCCTCTCTCTCTCCTTCCCTCTCTCTCCTTCTCTCTCTCTCCCTTTCTCTCTCTTGTCTCTCTCCTGTCTCTCTCTTGTCTATACAGGTTAGGGTTTCTGCCTGCTTCAGTCATGAGATCATCAGGCCTCACTGCTCACACAGTGTGTGTGTGTGTGTGTGTGTGTGAGAGAGAGTGTGTGAGAGAGTGTGTGTGAGTGTGTGTGTGTGTGTGTGTGAGTGAGTACAACAGGGTAGAACAAGCAGATGAAGAACCTAGTTAGGGCTAACCTCAGATACAAACTTTGTTGTTTATATCTGAGGTTACCTCTATGTTTCTCTCTTGCTCTCTCGCTCACTATCTCACTCTCTCACTATCTCACTCTCTCACTCTCTCACTCTCTCACTCTCTCACTCTCTCACTCTCTCACTCTCTCACTCTCTCACTCTCCCACTCTCCCACTCTCTCACTCTCTCACCCTCTCACTCTCTCACTCTCTCACTCTCTCACTCTCTCACTCTCTCACTCTCTCTATCTTGATCACCCTTTCTTTTTTTCTCCTCTCTCTCCATGTTCTCTAAGAAAAGTTCTGTTTCCTGTTTTTCTCCAGGGTCGTTCATTTGTCAGAGCCCCTCCACACACACACACACACACACACACACACACACAGACACACAGACACACACGCTCCACAGTGTTTTAATTGGAGGGTGAGGTCATCTGGTTCTGGTGATGCAGATCAGATGCAGGTGGAGACATGGATGTCTCACATACCTGACTGAGATGTGTGTGTGTGCGTGTGTGTGTGTGTGTGTGTGCGTGTGTGTGTGTGTGTGTGTATGGATGGTTCAGACATTTGGAGAGGATGGTCATACAATGTAATTGGAGATTTCACATGGAGCTAAACTCACAGTTAGTCTGTGTGTGTGTGTGTGTGTGTGTGGGGGGGGGGGGGGGTGAAGAAGGGTCTGGCTCCAGTAGTTGTGTCCTTATAAGGGGGCAGGAATGTTGAGGGAGCTGCCTTGAATGACTGATCTCTCTCTCTAAATCAGTAGGCCCCTGAACACACAGTCACACACACGCACACAGACACACACATGCCTATATGTGCATACTAGTAAACACACTAACAGCCACACACATCATCAGGTGAAGACAGAAGCCGGCAGGTAAATGGATTATGACATCACAGCCTGACATCTTTTATAATAGGGTCAGGAAGAGAGAGAGAGAGAGAGAGAGAGAGGGAGAGAGAGAGAGAGAGGGAGAGAGAGAGAGGGAGAGAGAGGGAGAGAGAGAGAGAGAGAGAGAGAGAGAGAGAGAGAGAGAGAGAGAGAGAGAGAGACTACCATAAAAGGGTTTGTTTGTGGTTAGGGAAAGGGCAGCAGTGTGTTACTGTATCATAGTTTGTCTGTGAGTGTGCTTGACTGTATGTGTGTGTGCGTGTATGTGTGTGTATGTGTGTATGTGTGTGTGCCTGTATGTGTGCGTGTATGTGTGTGTGTATGTGTGTGTGCCTGTATGTGTATGTGCCTGAATGTGTGCGTGTATGTGTGTGTATTCGTGTGTGTGTGCACATGTGTGCGTGTATGTGTGTGTGCGTGTATGTGTGTATGGGTGTATGTGTGTGTGCCTGTATGTGTGTGTGAGTGTATGTGTGTGTGCCTGTATGTGTGTGTGCGTGTATGTGTGTGTGGGTGTATGTGTGTGTGCCTGTATGTGTGTGTGCGTGTATGTGTGTGTATCCGTGTGTGTGTGCACGTGTGCGTGTATGTGCGTGTGCTGAAATGACCAGTAGCCTGTAATAGATTCCTGCGCTCTGATTCATTCAGAGTGGAGTTACCTTTTAAAGACTTTATTAACACACACGCATACTATACGTACATATACACACATTATACATACGCATATATACACACACACATACATATACACACACTATACATACGCATATATACACACACACACATACATATACACACACTATACATACACATATATACACACACACACATACATACACATTATACAGACGCATATATACACACACACATACATATACACACACTATACATACGCATACGCATATATACACACACATACATATATACACACTATACGATACTATACTCCCTCACCCTCTCTCTTTCTACCTCTCTCGCTCCCTCACCCTCTCTCTTTCTACCTCTCTCGCTCTCTCACCCTCTCTCTTTCTACCTCTCTCGCTCCCTCACCCTCTCTCTTTCTCCCTCTCTCTCTCTCTTTCTCCCTCTCTCTCTCTCGCTCCCTCTCTCTTTCTACCTCTCTCTCTCTCTTTCTCTCTCAATTCAATTCATTGGGCTTTATTGGCATGAAAGAACAAATGTTCATATTGATAAAGCAACGGTGGAATTACTGAAATATTCATCAATATAAATCAAAGCCTTATATATACTTTAATTTAAAACCAAAAAAAATCAGAGAAACAGGTTTTGAAAGGTTGAATTTTTTTTTTACAACTTTGTGTTTATATTATTATTATTCAAGTCGGTATATTATTAATTATGGATTAGGGTTAGTAATCAGATGGACAGAACATTAACATAACATTAAGATTGATTTATATATATATACATATATACACACACTTCAGGGAGCCAGAGCTGTCTCCCTGAAGTCAAGGTCAAACCAGCTGGTTCCAGCTGGTTTGACCTGGAGCCAGGTGTGGTTCGATCCTGGCACATGCTTCCAACCAGGTCCAGGATCATCTGGTGTACTGTCATGGTTACAGGAGTTCTAGAAGTTGCCATAGTAACCCAGCTGGGACAGTGGAATTCTGTGGCGCTGCTGGATGATGTCACTGGATGATGTCACTGACCAGCAGTACAAGACCAGACCCACAGCTGGCTTCAATTAATACAACACAAACACACACACACTCACACACACACATGAACACTCACACACAAACACACACACAAGTGGGGAAGGCTTGAAGCTTGACTGTAAACCTAGCTGATGTGTCAAGAGTTTAAACTTAATGAGTTGTTAAAGAGACCTATCAACTCCCCTCTTTCTCTCCCTCTGTCTCTGTCTCTCTCTCTCTCCCTCTGTGTCTCTCTCTCTCTCTCTCTCTCTCTGTATCACCCCCCCAGATGAAAAAGAGTGAATTACAGTAAATGAGAGCTCAATACATTATTATTAGTATCTTTCTACACAGCTGGAAGTATACTTCAAATGTTCAGATTTTTACATTCACATACTTGATGGCAACTTTAATATATGTAAATAAGCGTATTCCATAAACTTTAAGTGTAATAATGTTTCACTTAGGCCTCTCCTCTCCCTTCTCTCTCCCCCCTCCTCTCCCTCCTTCTCTCTCATCTCCTCCCCTCCTCCTCCCCTCCTCCTCCCCCCACACACACTTTTCTTTTGTTTCCCCCTCACTCCCCATATCTTTCTTCCCTCTCCCCCTCGTCTCCCCTCTCTCCCCCTCTCTCCCCCCTCCCCCTCTAACAGAGGCAGTGTGAGTGGAGGGCACTGACGAAACCCAGCATTCCTGTGTTGTGAGCCAACGCTCAGCTGGAGCACACACGCACACACACACACACACACGCGCACACACACACACACACGCGCACACACACACACACGCACACACACACACACACACACACACGCGCACACACACACACGCACACACACACACACACACGCACACACACACACACGCACACACACACACACACGCACACACACACACACACGCACACACACGCACACACGCACACACGCACACACACACATACACACACATACGCACACACATACACGCATACACATACACACACACACACATACACACACCCTCCGCTTCCTAGCGAGGCAGTTCTTTTCCATGTTCACTGGAAACAACCTGGTAACAGGAAAAGACAATGGTGGGGTCACAGAGAGCACTACCCCCCCCCCCCCCACACACACACACACACCTACACCGTACCCCCCCCCCCCACACACACACACACACACCTACACCGTACCCCCCCCCCCCACACACACACACACACCTACACCGTACCCCCCCACACACACACACACACCTACACCGTACCCCCCCCCCACACACACACACACACCTACACCGTACCCCCCCCCCACACACACACACACACCTACACCGTACCCCCCCCCCACACACACACACACCTACACCGTACCCCCCACACACACACACACCTACACCGTACCCCCCTCCCCCTCTCCCACACACACACACACAAGGTAGGCAACCCATGCAAGTGGAGATATAAAAGATAGGGGCGCTGATGCCGGTGACATCATACCTCTAAAATCCAAAGGCGCGGTCATGACGTCACCTCCGTGAAGAAGGACGGAGAACGAGGCCGTCTCTGTAATACTTTACCAATTAAGGCTCTCGCGGTAGGAACCTGGACGATAGAGAAGGGGAGATACAGAGGAACACAGTAACTCCCTCTCTCTCTTTTCTTTCTGCGAGTTCGCAGAACAGCCATTCCCCAGGGCACTGCGCGCGGGGAGGGACCCAGCGCGAACTCACACAATCACACTCCCACACTCACACTCACAATCTCCCGTCTGAGCTTCACGCGCACCGAGCAGCGGACGGACTACGGATAGCGATATAAAGACCTGCAGACGAACCCCCGACACAACCGTCTGAACATGTAAGTGTCTGACCACTTCGTCTCTGACCTCGTCTCTGAGCTCGTGCGGGTTTGGCGGAGTTATTCTGTGGACTGTCAGCCATCAGATTTTACTATACAGACAACGAGGACACCTCTTTTACCACGCGAGCCACCGTTGATGGGGAGCACAATCTGTGCCAAAGTGGATCGATATATATTGATTGATCTGTTGTTAAATGTATATTGATTGATTTATTGTTGAGCATGATGGCGTTTATCTGACCCGAGGAGATGCGCAGAGGGGGGGGGGGAGGCTGAGGTCGGGGGTGGGACGGAGGAGTGGGGGGGGGGTCTTGGCGGACAGGCTGCGACGTCAATTCTTCCGTACCGCTGATGGTTTGTATTCGTGTTGCTGCTGTAAAGTGTTTTGCGGGGGGGAGTGGGGCGGGGGGGGGGGGGGGGGGGGGGGGCGAGAAAGGTGAGCCACGCTCAGAGTAAAGTCACTGCGTGCCTGACACCGTAAATCTATACAGCTTCATTCCAAACGTGTAACAGTCCGGTGTAGAGCACGCGCTTGAACATTCGTTTGAGGGAAGTTAGGCAGGAACGTGCGCTCACACGCACTCGAAGCCCGGTGGAGCATCTCCCCGGTATGACAATTAAGGGCTCCGCACCAAATAAGGTAAAACACGGACAAGGTCCTGCGCGCATGCTTTACCGGGGGCACTGCTGATGCCACGTGCGCCCCCCGCGGCGAAACCCGGCCGCGCACCATCCAATGAAATTGATCAGTCACGGTCAGCGTGACGGACACGGCAGCTTGGTGCTCGGGGGTCTGCAGAGCAACGTCTGTTAACTGGTTGTCACTGACATCACTTCCTTCTGTTAGGGAAAGAGAGAGAGAGAGAGAGAGAGAGAGAGAGAGAGAGGGAGAGAGAGAGAGAGGGGGGTGATCAGAAATATAAAGAAAATGATTATGGTTATAGAGATGATGATGATGGTGATAATGGTGATTATGGTAATAGAGATGGTGATGATAGTTAGTTATTATGGTTATAGAGATGGTTATGATGGTGATTATGGTTATAGAGATGGTGATGATGGTGATGATGGTTATAGAGATGGGGATGATGGTGATTATGGTGATGGTGAGACACATCACACACCATGACACACTCGCTGTAATCAGAACGCCTCACTCTGACACAACACAGATGCGTGTGTGTGCATGTGTGCATGCTTGCAAGTGTGTGCGCAGGTAAGTGTGCATGTGTGCAGATAAGTGTGTATGTGTGTGTGCATGCATGCTTGTCATTGTGTGTGTGTTTGTGCAGGGCCTGTGGTTAGTGTGTGGTTAACATCATCTCTACTGCCTCTGCTAATCTGTCTTCCTGCCTCTTGCTGGGCTGTGAGGATGTGGTGAGGCAGGGCATCTGAGGAGATCACAGGCAGGACTCAGCAAGGCTACAACTCTCTGCTCATCTCTCTGTGGAGAGACTCTGTCCAGCTCCTCCCCCCAGAGGTACTAGACAGGGAGAGAGAGGAGTCTTACTAGAGAGAGAGAGGAGTCTTACTAGAGAGAGAGAGGAGTCTTACTAGAGAGAGAGAGGAGTCTTACTAGAGAGAGAGAGGAGTCTTACTAGAGAGAGAGAGGAGTCTTACTAGAGAGAGAGATGAGTCTTACTAGAGAGAGAGAGGAGTCTTACTAGAGAGAGAGAGGAGTCTTACTAGAGATGGGGATGATGGTGTTTTGCACCTCCCTGTCACAGTAAATTCCGTGTTTGTATAACATACATGGCGAATAAACCAAATTCTGATTCTGAGAGAGAAGAGTCTTACTAGAGAGAGAGAAAAGAGTCTTACTAGAGAGAGAAAAGAGTCTTACTAGAGAGAAAAAAGAGTCTTACTAGAGAGAGAGAAAAGAGGATTGTAGAAGTTGCTGACATTCCATCCTAATCTCTCCTCTGCCCTCCTTTACTCTCCTCTGCCCTCCTTTACTCCCCTCCCCTCCCCTCCCCTCCTTTTCTCTCCTTTCCTACTCCTCTCCCCTCTCCTTTCTTTTCTTCTCTCCATGATTACCATAAAAAACACATTACCAAATAGTGAAGAGGCGATGAGGGGTCAGGAGACATAAGGTCCAATACTCCCAAATGTCCACTAGATAGAGGCAGAGAGCCGTGTGAAAATGTCAAGCCATCTCTCTTTCTCCTGCTCTCTCTCTCTATCGCTCTCTCTTTATCCCACTCTAGATGTACTTATGTTTCCATTCTCTCTATCATGACTCCATAAAATTGTAAATTATAGTTAGTGTAGTCTCTGGAGACAGCAGTAAAACTGCTGTATCACAATCCTGTTTTTCTAAATACTTCTCTGTGTATCTGTGGTTGTGTTTCTGTGTGTGGTGCGTGTTTGTGTTTATGGTTGTGGGGGTAGTTTGAGGAATTCCCAGACCCCCCCAGTCTAACAACTCCGGTAAAATACACCCATTAATCTAACACACACACAAACCCCCCCCCCCCACACACACACACACACACAGAGAGAGAGCAAACATTCCTCCTGGCTAGTGTCCATGCGAAGCATCCAGTCTCCTTATTTAGGCAAGAAACACCCCCTCCCTCCCTCTCTTTCTTTCTTTCTCTCTCCCTCTCTCCGATATTCTGTTTCCTTCTCTCTCTCTCCAATATGCTCTCTCTCCCACCTTGTCTCTCTAATGCTCGGTCTCCTTCTCGCTCTAATATTCTGTCTCTCTCCCCCTTTCTCTTCCTCTCCATATCTCTCTCTCTCTCCCTCTTTTCCTTTTTCTCTGTCTCTCCCTGCGCCTCTCTCTCTACATCTCTCACTGTGTGTGTGTGCTGAAGGGAACTTGGATAATATCTAGAACAGGGGTGTTCAGGGAAGTCTGGGCCTCCCTGCTTAGGTTGCTGCCCCCGCGACCCGACCCCCGGAAAAGCGTCAGATGGCTGGATGGATGGATGGGGTGGTCAGCCTGATCCTCAGGGCCCACTGTCCTGCATGTTTTAGATGTTTCCCTGCTCCAACATGCCTGGTGCAAATGAATGGGTTGTTATCAAGCTCTGTGGAAGCCTGGTAACGACCATTCATGTGAATCAGGTGTTGGAGCCGGGAAACATCTAAAACATGCAGGGCAGGGGGTCCCTAAGAATCAGGGTTGAGAACCACTGGTTTAGGGTATGGCTGGGGTAGAGGTTAGGGTGGAGGCTGGGGTGGAGGCTGGGGTGGAGGCCAGGTAGAATACGGGTTGTTAATGATCTCACCCAAGCTCCTCCTTCACACATACACAGACACAAGACATGGACAAGACTCTAGACATACAAACACATACACACACAAATGCAGACATATTGACATACAAACCCACACACCCATATAGACATACACTCACAAATGCATGCATACACACACACACACACACGCGCACACACGCACACACTTCCTTGTCATACTTGGCGGCGTGTGTGTCCATCTGACACACTCATATTTACTCCAGCCTCCAACCCTGCACCCTCACAGAGCAGTACACACACACTCACACACACACTCTCACACACACTCTCACACACGCTCACTAGTTCTGCCTCCGCTACCACCCAGTCGTGCTCAGGCCTGTGTAACACGCTGTTTACCAGACTGTCTCCTACGCCCGTTTCCTGATCCAGAGAATTTGTGTTTGTGAGTGTGTGAGGAAGTGTGTCAGTGAGGGAGTGTGTGTGTAGTTGTGTGACTGAGGGTGTGGTCCTGGTTTATCTTAGCCCTGGGGCCAATCAGACTGCTGGAATGTTAAAGTGACCACCATCTCCCTCTAGACACAGGTGTGTGAACATGAGTGTATGCATGTGTGTGGGGTGGTGTGTCTATATGTGAGTGTATGCATGTGTGTGGGGTGGTGTGTCTATATGTGAGTGTATGCATGTGTGTGGGGTGGTGTGTCTATATGTGAGTGTATGCATGTGTGTGGGGTGGTGTGTCTATATGTGAGTGTATGCATGTGTGTGGGGTGGTGTGTCTATATGTGAGTGTATGCATGTGTGTGGGGTGGTGTGTCTATATGTGAGTGTATGCATGTGTGTGGGGTGGTGTGTCTATATGTGAGTGTATGCATGTGTGTGGGGTGGTGTGTCTATATGTGAGTGTATGCATGTGTGTGGGGTGGTGTGTCTATATGTGAGTGTATGCATGTGTGTGGGGTGGTGTGTCTATATGTGAGTGTATGCATGTGTGTGGGGTGGTGTGTCTATATGTGAGTGTATGCATGTGTGTGGGGTGGTGTGTCTATATGTGAGTGTATGCATGTGTGTGGGGTGGTGTGTCTATATGTGAGTGTATGCATGTGTGTGGGGTGGTGTGTCTATATGTGAGTGTATGCATGTGTGTGGGGTGGTGTGTCTATATGTGAGTGTATGCATGTGTGTGGGGTGGTGTGTCTATATGTGAGTGTATGCATGTGTGTGGGGTGGTGTGTCTATATGTGAGTGTATGCATGTGTGTGGGGTGGTGTGTCTATATGTGAGTGTATGCATGTGTGTGGGGTGGTGTGTCTATATGTGAGTGTATGTGTTTGTGTGTGCATGTCTGTGCGTGCATGTGCGTGTGTAGTTGGGTGTGGTCTTAGGTTTTTCTTAGCCCTGGGGCCAATCAGATTGAATGTGGGAGTGTCCCTCAGTATAGGTAAATCAGAGCTCTCTCTCCCCTTCTCTGTCTCTCTCTGCTTGGCTTAGGAAAGTTACTTTCCAAACTTAACAGCTGGTTTGTTGTGTGTGACACTGGTGTTCCCTACACACAAAGACTCATATTTTTTAGTGAACATGAAACTGTTTTAACATACATCAATAACCAGCTTTATCATATCAACTGAAACTGACGGTTCGATTTGATTTGGACACGGCCCAGTGACAGGGCCGTGGGTGAGCACAATTTCATATTCACAGTTTTTATGGAGTTAAAAAATGAGTTGTTGCTCTTCCTTGAGCACGCCCATCTGGAGAAGTCTCCATGACTAACCGCCGCATTGTTGTCTTGGACAAATGCGAACGTGATTCATACGCTTTTGGGAAATGTTGAGAAACGCACGACTGCAGGCTATAAGAGGTTTGCAGTAGCTCACTTTTTTCTTCTCTCTCTCTCTCTCTCTCTCTCTCTCTCCTTCTTACTCCTAGTAACCTAGTGAGAGGGAGCGGCGCGAGGCTGAACTGACTCCACCCAAAAATCCAGCCAGCGAACTGAGACCGACCAGAGACCATAAAAATGAGCAGCGCGCACCCCCGCCTCCACCAGAGCGCCGCGCCCGCTCCCAACGCTCTCTCCCCGGACAAGGACGCAGACATGCCCGCAACGGAGAAGGACCTGGCTGAGGACGCGCCGTGGAAGAAGATCCAGCAGAACACGTTCACCCGCTGGTGTAACGAGCACCTGAAATGCGTCAACAAGCGGATCGCGAACCTGCAGACCGACCTAGGAGATGGGCTCAGGCTCATCGGCCTCCTAGAAGTCCTGTCGCAGAAGAAGATGTTTAGAAAGTACAACCAGCGGCCCACCTTCAGACAGATGCAGCTGGAGAATGTGTCCGTGGCTCTCGAGTTTCTGGACCGGGAGAACATCAAGCTGGTGTCCATAGGTGAGTTGAGCGACGCTCCGGTTAGCGGTTTTTAACGGTAACTAATTGATCGGTGACAGCTGTTTGGTTGAACACGCCAAACGCCCCCGTGTCTGCAGGCTAACCTCTCAGCCTGTACCCTCCCTCACCTAGCTTGAACCAGCCACAGGTGGCTCTGCTAGTTACCCTCTACCCTCTACCTCCCTGTGTAAGCTAGGCTACCGAGCGGTCTCCCCCGCCGCTGCTCAGTGCGTGCATGGGTGAGTGCGGTGAACGGGGAATTGGAGCAGAAACGAGCTAAAGTGTCCCATTCCAAGTTAGGTTGGACTACGTTTGCAGTAGCCCAGGAGATAAACCGCTCACTGAAACGCTCGTTCAAGCGACACCGACGCTGTCTTTGGCAGCATTGTGTTAACGTTTATTTGACTCACTGTGACCTACGCAATAGAGGAAAAAAGTTATGCCTTTGCAGAATACCGTTAGATTTGGGCAATTGTGAAATCACACGTGTGTCCGCCCTTCCGCTGTGAGTTAGCTGCTACAGCGAGACACAAGATAGTTTGAGGGGTTCTTGAAGAAAGAAGATTTTTTTTGTGTGCCTGTTAGTTTAACGCGTTATCTACTGTCGAGATTTGAGGCGCGCAGTTTTCTGGAGTCGGCCCATAGTGGAGTCCCCGGCTTCGGTCTCTGCTGTACACTGGTAAACGGTATAGGCCTGGCCAGACCGGGCGGACCTCTTAAGCGCAGTCTGGCCGAAGAGAAACGGGAGAGAGAGATTTC
The DNA here is from genome assembly GCF_963692335.1 of Osmerus eperlanus. Lineage (NCBI taxonomy): Eukaryota > Metazoa > Chordata > Actinopteri > Osmeriformes > Osmeridae > Osmerus > Osmerus eperlanus. Next base: position 22,826,496 of record NC_085021.1, on the reverse strand, counting down.
TATTGTCTGAGCTTGTGTAGCTTTGGTCGTCCTTTGCCAAAGCTGACCCATAGTACATAGCCTGACTTCATTGCACAAACTTGCCTAGTACACCACCTTATCTAGTCTACTTTGTAGAAGTAACAGAACCTTGTAGTACATAACTTTACATCGTTATAGTATGCAACTTTACATAACCTCATGGGACACAACTTTACAGAAGCAGTATCATTCTGCAGAGATGGATGTTGACTTGAACACCCCTCCTGTCCTCACCAGCAGGTTCCTGTCCTCACTAGCAGGCCCCTGTCCTCACTAGCAGGCCCCTGTCCTCACTAGCAGGCCCCTGTCCTCACTAGCAGGCCCCTGTCCTCACTAGCAGGCCCCTGTCCTCACTAGCAGGCCCCTGTCCTCACTAGCAGGTTTTCTATCTTGGTGACTGGAAAAGTAGAGACACTACAGCCAGTCAGTCCCATCCAGCCAGCCTGTCCTATCCATCCAGCCAGCCTGTCCTATCCATCCAGCCAGCCTGTCCTATCCATCCAACCAGCCTGTCCTATCCAGCCAGCTAGTCCCTGATTTGGGATCCAGCAGGGTGGGGGGGTAGGAAATGGTGGGGGAATTGATGGGGTAGGGTGGGGGTAATAGGGGGGATGGAAGGGGGCATTGGGGAACAGGGTGGGAGGTCATGTGACCGTTAGAGAGAAACTCCCTCTGTTCTCCACTTCCTCATTTCACTACAGAAACAAGACACACCCAGACCACACCCTCTCTCTCTCCCTTCCTCCCTCCCTTCCTTCCTTCCTCCCTCCCTCCCCCCGTCTCTCCCCGTCTCTCTCTGTCTCCCTCTCCCTGTATCTATCCTCTCTAGATCAAGGACTATACTCATCCTAGATCTGTCTTCTCTAGATCAAGGACTGTACTCATCCTAGATCTGTCCTCTCTAGATCAAGGACTGTACTCATTCTAGATCTGTCCTCTCTAGATCTGTCCTCAGAGCAGTCATGTCTTGGCCTTTCTGACTCAGCAGTTTACCTGCCCCATCGTGGTTGGGTTTCGACCCCTGACCCTTGACCCCTGCCCTGTGTGTCAGAGGGTCAGTAGAGCAGCAGCAGCAGGAGAGGAGCTCAACATTCTCAGGAGCTCATACAGGCTCTCCTGGCTGTGTGCGTGTGCGTGCGTGTGATGTGTGTGGTGTAATATGTGATGCATGTTTTTTATGGCAGCATAGTGTTTCTTTATGAACTGTCTGTGTGGACAGACAGCTCTGCTATGTCTGTCTGCCAGAGGAATGTGGTGTTTGTGTGTGTGTGTGTGTTTGTGCTTTAGGGTTGAGGGGTGTGCGAGTGTTTGTGCTTGTTGAGTGTGTGTGTGTGTGTGTGTGCATGGGTGTAGGTGTTAGAGCTTGTTGAGTGTGTGTGTGTGTGTGTGTGTGTGGGGGGGGGGGCAAAAAACATCCCCCAGGTTTGAGTGAGTGCTGTTTCTGCTGGTTTGGTTGTGGAAGGGCTGTTGGATGCTACTGGAATGTTTGGAAAATCAATAATCAGTTTAGTCTGTTAAACTATGGCAGGTTGTCCTCCCCTCTCCTCTCCCCTCCCCTCTCCCCTTTTTCTCTCTCCCCTCCTCTCCTTCTCTCTCCCCACCTCTCTTCGCTGAGGATAGACTGACTCAGAATTCAGACAGGAAGCTGAATACCTACCTTAACTTCAGACAGGAGTAATCTCTCACCAACCGCACAGATCTAGGTAACTAGGGATGTAGGGGACTCTGGGACAAGGAGAGGGAACCACCCGAGTGGCTGTGTCTCCATACTCGCACCAGCTCCCTGGACCACAGAACACCTAACTTAGTGAAGGCTAATTGGAGACCACTCCTCTGGTGTGTGGACACATACATATATATATATATATATATATATGTGTCTGTGACACATTCACCATGACTGTGTGCAGATACTAAGCCGGAGATAGGAATATTAGATTAGGGAAGTTATATTCATTCACAATTTTGTGTGTGTGTGCTTGACCAATCCACTCCACCAGCTTGCATGAGATAATGTGGCCTGTTTAGTAGTGCTGCCTGTTCTAGAATATATTCTCTACATGTTGTCTGGTATAGAATATATTCTCTACATGTTGTCTGGTATATAATATATTCTCTACATGTTGTCTGGTATAGAATATATTCTCTACATGTTGTCTGGTATAGAATATATTCTCTACATGTTGTCTGGTATATAATATATTCTCTACATGTTGTCTGGTATAGAATATATTCTCTACATGTTGTCTGGTATATAATATATTCTCTACATGTTGTCTGGTATAGAATATATTCTCTACATGTTGTCTGGTATAGAATATATTCTCTACATGTTGTCTGGTATATAATATATTCTCTACATGTTGTCTGGTATATAATATATTCTCTACATGTTGTCTGGTATAGAATATATTCTCTACATGTTGTCTGGTATAGAATATATTCTCTACATGTTGTCTGGTATATAATATATTCTCTACATGTTGTCTGGTATAGAATATATTCTCTACATGTTGTCTGGTATAGAATATATTCTCTACATGTTGTCTGGTATATAATATATTCTCTACATGTTGTCTGGTATAGAATATATTCTCTACATGTTGTCTGGTATATAATATATTCTCTACATGTTGTCTGGTATAGAATATATTCTCTACATGTTGTCTGGTATATAATATATTCTCTACATGTTGTCTGGTATAGAATATATTCTCTACATGTTGTCTGGTATAGAATATATTCTCTACATGTTGTCTGGTATATAATATATTCTCTACATGTTGTCTGGTATATAATATATTCTCTACATGTTGTCTGGTATAGAATATATTCTCTACATGTTGTCTGGTATAGAATATATTCTCTACATGTTGTCTGGTATATAATATATTCTCTACATGTTGTCTGGTATAGAATATATTCTCTACATGTTGTCTGGTATAGAATATATTCTCTACATGTTGTCTGGTATAGAATATATTCTCTACATGTTGTCTGGTATAGAATATATTCTCTACATGTTGTCTGGTATAGAATATATTCTCTACATGTTGTCTGGTATAGAATATATTCTCTACATGTTGTCTGGTATAGAATATATTCTCTACATGTTGTCTGGTATAGAATATATTCTCTACATGTTGTCTGGTATAGAATATATTCTCTACATGTTGTCTGGTATAGAATATATTCTCTACAACATGCTGTGTGGTGTAGCATAGAGACCAGAATTACTTGACTTAATGACATTATTGTTGTCATTTTACTTTATAACATCAGTGAAATTCTGCAAAGACAGTCTGAGAAACTTCCTAAAAAGATCCAGGAGAGATAGATAGGGAGAGGACCTCTAATTGTTTAAATGGTTCACTTCCTGTTGATTATCATTAACATAACTTCCTGGCTGGCTGGTCAGTGATTGGACAAGGCCTTGCTGGCCAGTGATTGGACAAGGCCTTGCTGGCCAGTGATTGGACGAGGCCTTGCTGGCCATTGCCAACACACAGCACTCGGACGTTTTACTACTATCTTCTCAACTGTCCCCCCCCCCCCCTCTCTCTCTCTGATTCTTTCTTGACTGATCTTCACTAGTTCTCTCCTCTCTTCTGTTACAACTCCTCCTCTCTCTCTCTATTCCACACCCCTCTTTTCCTTCCAGTCGTTCCTCTGTCAGTCAGAGCCAGTTCGCCCTCTCCTCTCCCCTCCCAGAAAGACACTGCCAGTGTGGGCTTTAAAAATGTCTCACACAGCACTTTTCAGTCTTTCTCTTACTTTCTCCCTCCTCCTCCCTCCTCTCATCCCTCCCTCCTCCTCCCTCTGTAACCGGAGCTGAGAGGGTGGGAGGGCTGCCAGCCGCGCAACACTTCGACCCTTTTAAGGATACAAAACCAGAAGGAGCCCTTCCAGCGGAGGGGGAGGAGGGAGGGAGGGAGGGAGGAAGGAGAGGAAATGTAGAGGCTGTAGGGCCTCTGGTGGGAGAGGCAGATTAAGAACAGAGAGGGAGGGAAGAAGGGAGAGAGGGAAGGAGAGAGGAAGGGAGGGTGGCAAGGCTTGACCCAGAGATATAGAAGAGAACCAGTAGAAATTACACTGATGTGAATTCAACTATAAACATATTGAACCCTGGTTAGATTCTCCATGGAACTCTTTTTATATTTTACCAGCAAGTCTGTAAGCCTTCTTCACAGCTCTGGTATTCCTGTGTTAGGGTGTATAATCACCAAACATGGCGTGTGTTTATGCATGCAAAGGAGTGAAGACTACTGCCCATAGCCCTGTGTCTGTGTGTCATGTCTCTTGATAAGGCTAGCTTGGAATGTGAGATATTTCCTCTGAATGTTCTGTCTGGGCTGGATGACAGTTTGGTGTGGTCACTACCGTACACCACCCTACCCCCTCCTATACTATCCTACACCACCCTACCCCCTCCTATACTATCCTACACCACCCTACCCCCTCCTATACTATCCTACACCACCCTACCCCCTCCTATACTATCCTACACCACCCTACTCCCTCCTATACTATCCTACACCACCCTAATCCCTCCTATATTATCCTACACCCTCACCTGGTTCTGCAGACCTGACCCCTGTTCACTTCTGCCAGCAGTCTAAGCAGATTTAGAATCAGAGAATGGAATTTTCACAACAACTAATTTAGAACATCCAAAGTTCAAATGTTCTACGACTGGAATTTGTTTGTAATCATGGAAATGCCTGGTGTAGACCAGTACTGTAGTCATGGAAACGCCTGGTGTAGACAGACCAGGACTGTAGTCATAGCAATGCCTGGTCCTTTCATCCACATTTTTTATTCCCCTCATTCTTCCCTCCATCCCCCAACAATCCCCGCTCCTCTGAGACAGGGGGCAGGGGTCCGACTGGGGGTTGAGGGTCGTGATGATGTCAGAGGTCATGGCAAGCCAGACAGTTGAGTCATGGGAGTCTGGGGGAGAGGACACACACACACACAGCCTCACACATACACATGCAAACACACACGCATTCTCATACACACGTACACAAACACGTATACCCCTTTGCTTTCACTGTCTCTACAACACACACACATACGTACGCACACACACACGGGGGGGGTCGGGGTGGGGGGGGGTGGTGGTATGAGTCACTCTGGGGGGAATGTTCTGGTGTGGGGCCGTATAAGGCCTGGATCACAGCCCTGTGGTCTGAGGAAGCAGATTCCTCTCGTGCTTGGTGGCTTTCAGACACAGGAATCTAATAGTCACACATGGTTAAACACACAAGTATACTTGCACACACACACGAGCATGTATATACACGCACATGTACTTACACATTTACACATCGCTCAGAAACACACCACTCACTGTAGCATCTAGCCATGTTTTAAGTGTGTTTGTATACATTAAATTCATGACCATATCTGTAGTTGTGGCGTTCAGAATGTGCTTCCCTACCAACATCCTGGACTAGTGACCTAACTTCATGGTCCCAAACTGTTACCAGTGACATCACATCCTGGACTAGTGACCTCACTTCATGGTCCCACTGTTACCAGTGACATCACATCCTGGACTAGTGACCTCACTTCATGGTCCCAAACTGTTACCAGTAACATCACATCCTGGACCATTGATCTCACGTCCTGGCCTCAAACTGTGAGCAAACTAGCTGGTTTTACAGTATTACAGTAACGTGTTAGTCTTCATGTTTATATCTGGACTCCCTTCAGTAGTACACCTCTCCTGGGATGCTGCTTTCATACAACAGTTCTACATGCATCATTTATTAGTTAACAAAGCGACGACACATAGTTTGATTATCATTCATTTGACTTGGCCAATAGTTCCGTAACTCCACTGGATTGTTGCCAAACAACACAAGCATTTTCCTGAACAAAAGCAACTAGTGCTGCTAGCTACTTTGGTCTATGTCAGCTAGTTTTGGGGTGTGTTGGTGTGGAGTAATGTGTTGGTGTTGGGGCCTGTGTTGGGGTAGAGTAATGTCAGAAAGTGACACACCCTGGTGTGTAGAAATATGAAGAGCAAGCACATACCTGCAGCAAGCACAGACGTGCAAACACAACACACACACACACACACACACACACACACACACGTGTTACACTACGTAAACCAACCTCTCCCTTGCAACAACACCCCCCCCCTCCATGTGTATGTGACATGAACCCCTAATCTGACCTGTGATCCCCCCCAGACTCCAAGGCCATTGTGGATGGGAACCTGAAGCTGATCCTGGGTCTGATCTGGACCCTGATCCTGCACTACTCCATCTCCATGCCCATGTGGGACGAGGACGAGGAGACGGAGGAGAGCCGGCAGAAGACCCCCAAGCAGAGGCTCCTGGGCTGGATCCAGAACAAGGTCCCGGAGATGCCCATCACCAACTTCAGCAGGGACTGGCAGAGCGGCCGTGCTCTGGGGGCTCTGGTGGACAGCTGCGCTCCTGGTATGGAAGGGGGGTGGAGGGGGTGGTGCTGTGAGGTGTGTGTGTGTGTTGCTGACTTCCTCCTGCCTGACTGTAGGTCTGTGTCCTGACTGGGACCAGTGGGACCAGACCAAGCCAGTGGACAACGCCCGCGAGGCCATGCAGCAGGCTGATGACTGGCTGGGGATCCCTCAGGTAAGCTAGCCATGCTAACGATAACATTGTTCTCTGTGGGCTTAAGCTAATGTTAACGCTAACATTGTGCTCTATGAGGTTAAACTAATACTAACCCTGCTAATATTCACATTGTTCTCGATGGGGTTAAGCTAATGCTAACACTAATATTGTTTTATATGGGGTTAAGCTAATGTTGATCGACCTAGTCAGGATTAACCATGGTAATGTTAACATTGTTTTCGATGGGATTTTGCTAATGCTAACCACGGTAATATGAATGTCTTTCTTTTGTCTTATGCTAATGCTCACCAGGCTAACTTTCAAATTGTTCTCCACTACAGCTAACCTTTCTAGCCAGGGATAACCATGCTAACTTTCACACTATTGCCTTTGGGGTCAAGCTAAATGCCAAACAACCTGGTACTATACATTATTATGAAGTGTGATCGTGTTGTCAGGATAGAAGGGTTGGTGGCGTGTTGGCAGGCTGGTGTTGGCGTGCAGGGTGGCGTGTTGGCGTGCAGGGTGGCGTGTTGGTGGCGTGTTGGCAGCTCTGTGGTCGGGGGAGTTTCCACCCTCACTACCAGCTCTGCTGAGAAGAACTCTGCTTCTAAGCATCACTGTGTGTTGTGGTGTGTGTATAGTTTCAGTCTGTCTCTTCCTGTACATGGGGAAACTGGATCATGAGGTTGGCACGACTGGCATACACACACACACACATACACACAACAGACCTTCTGGTTTGTGGTTATCTGGTTGTGAAATCAGAACAGATGCGTTGTTCTTCGCCACGGCAACAATAGATAAACACAGCAACTGTCTCCTGGTGTCCCTGTTGCCTAGGTGATCACCCCAGAGGAGATCGTGGACCCCAACGTGGATGAGCACTCTGTCATGACCTACCTGTCTCAGTTCCCCAAGTCCAAGCTGAAGCCAGGAGCTCCGCTCCGCCCCAAACTCAACCCCAAGAAGGCTCGCGCCTACGGACCCGGTACACACACCGTGCATACACACACACCGTGCATACACACACACACCGCAGACACACACACACCGCAGACACACACACACACCACGTACACACACACCACGTAGACACACACACCATGTGGACACACACACTCACTGCATATACACACGCACACCATGTAGTTGCTAATCCCCCCCCCCCCCCCCAGGTGTGGAGCCGATGGGGAACGTGGTGATGAAGAAGGCTGTGTTCACTGTGGAAACCATCAGCGCTGGGATGGGGGAGGTGCTGGTGTATGTGGAAGACCCTGCAGGACACAGAGAGGAGGTACACACATACCTCTACACACACACACACAAACACATATGCACAAACGCAAATGCACTCACTCACACACAGATCCAGACATACAAACAGTATGTAAACAAGTATAAACATGTACAAACATAAACGTACACAGACGCAAATATACAGACCCACATAAACACACACCTATAAACACACACACACGATGGTGTTAGTGTGTGACCTGATGTTTTCCTCAGGCTAAAGTGACGGCCAACAACGATAAGAACCGAACCTACTCCGTCTTCTATGTCCCCAAAGTCACCGGCATGCACAAGGTAAGCTGCTGCTAGTCTGTTAGCCTGCTAGTCTGTTAGCCTGCTAGTCTGTTAGCCTGCTAGTCTGTTAGCCTGCTAGTCTGTTAGCCTGCTAGTCTGTTAGCCTGCTAGTCTGTTAGCCTGCTAGTATGTTAGCCTGTAGCTCTGCCCCCGGAGCCTTTAGGTCACAATTGTAAGCTAGCTTGTAACATCTACCATTTAGCTTTCAGTTACCAACCTTTAGATTATAGCCTTGAATTTATAGACTATTGCCTTTAACTTTTAGCCGGTGTGTTTCCCTGTTGATGGTGTGTTTCCCAGGTGACGGTGCTGTTCGCGGGCCAGAACATCTCCAAGAGCCCGTTTGAGGTGGAGGTGGGCATGGCCCAGGGTGATTCAAGCAAGGCCACCGCCCAGGGCCCTGGCCTGGAGCCTGCTGGGAACATTGCCAACAAGACCACTTACTTTGATGTCTACACCGCAGGTGTGTGTGAGGGGGTGGTGGAGGGGGTGGAGAAGGTGTGTGTGTGGGGGGGGGGGGGGTAGAGGTGTGTGTATTGGTGTTTGGGAGGGGGTGGTCATGTGTGTGGGAGGGGGGGGGGGGAGTTGGTGTATGTGTTTGGAACGTGAGTGTTTGTGTGGGGGGCAGGGAGGTGGTATGGGTATTTGGGAGGTGTGTGTGTGTTGTAAATCATATCACAGTGTCTTCCTCCCTGTCTGCTCCGTGTCCAGGGGCGGGTGTGGGGGAGGTGGAGGTGGTGGTGGTGGACCCTGCAGGGAGCAGGGAGGCTGTGGCCTGCGTGGTGGAAGACAAGGGCAACAGCAGCTACCGCTGCACCTACAAACCCAGCCAGGAGGGGGCGCACTCCATCTATGTCACCTTCGCTGGGGGGCAGATCAGCAAGAGCCCCTTCACTGTCCATGTGGGAGAGGGTAAGAGAGGGGATGGGGAGAGGGATGGAGGGAGGGAGATGAGGGATGGCGGTGTAGAGATGGAGGTATGGAGGGATGGGAGGAGGTGGTCAGAGAGAGGAGGAACACGTTTGTATCTGCTCTGCTCTCTGATGGTGTATGATGTCTTTGATTCTGTGCGTTTCTGACGAGTGGTTTTAAATTCTTCTCTCACTACTGACTGGTTTTCTCTCTGCCTCCTTCTCCCCTCTATCTATCTCTACCTCTTCATTTTCTTTTTTTCCTTTTTTTCCATTGTCTCCTATCTCTCTCCTCCTCTCTCCCCCCCTCCTCTCTCCTCCAGAGGTCTCCTGGTATCTCTTCTCTCTGTGGAGCGGCATCTTCCTTCTGCTGTCATTTCCTGTTTCCTGGGATCTCTCTTGGGTATTGTGTGTGTGTGTGTGTGTGTGTGGGTCGTATGTGTGTCGTATTTTTGCTTAAGCACAATATTTTCAAGTGTAAAGTTCCCCTCAAATACATTAAAAGGACTTGATCCAGTCTTGTTCTCGACCTGGATGAAAACATGATTTTAGTTTGTTCCATCTGACACCTTCCTGTCTGCTGGTGCCAGTAGCCCCGCCCCCTCTTCTGGGGCTTCTAGGTTGCCTGGTGATGAGTCAGCAGGGCCTAAATTACACACTTCTAATCATGCACTGTGATGCCCACTCATTTCCTGTGGAGATGACATGTCACTTCCTCAGTGGTCTGGGAGAGCAGGTCTGGAATGATATGAGGAAGGAGGGCAGAGGAGATGTTTAATATAGTTATCCTGTATGATAAAGTTAGCATAAAGTTTAATAAAAAGTGATCCTCCTGTATAATTAAGTTGTAGAATATATTAATGTAAAGTAGACAGAGATGGGAATGATGTACAAATAGCCTACTTTGTTACTGTACTTAAGTAGATTCTTCTCGAATCAGTAGGCCTACGTCACAATGTTTCTGACAACATTTTACTTTCACTCCATTTTTTACACAAATATCTGTACTTGCTACTTGAATTTTAAAGCCAGCTCGTTACCTTAGTTTTAATCTTGTCATTGTGCGCCTTTTTTCATGTCATGGCTATCATGCACCACAAACGTAAGCTAGTCTACGAAGCTACCATGGAGCAAGGCAGAAGGCAACAAGAATATTTTCGAAAAAGGGTCTAAAAAAAATAAACGTTTGTGTGGTGTGAGGAAAAAAAGCTGTGAAAATATTTTCGGAAATTTACAAAAAAGGTTCGAAAGTTTGAGATCAAGACCTGCAGTACTGTAAATGAATAATTTAAGTTTTTGTGGAGAAAAGTGCCGCTGACAGTAGCCAACTAGCTAACCAGTCGCTAACGTAATGACATCACACACCTGTGCGCGTTTACCTAGCTAAGTAGTTCAGCCCTAACCCTGACCCTTTGCTTCAGGAAGATAGCTAGCTATAACTTCTTCAAAAGCTACAGAAACGGGCCAGGGGGATAACATGTTATGTACCTAGCTATGTTTCCAGGCTGTGATATAAACAGTCAGTTTTACTGAAAAGTACCCCTCACAAACTGTCTAAAACAAACGGAAGTAGACTGCCCTGCTTCGTTCTGGTTAGCTCTGGCCTCTAGCGATCCCACACAGAAGTAGTTAGCTGTCGTTACTAACTGGTCAGGGTGTCTGGTCTGAAGCTAGGAGCTAAATGAACTGATCGATTATTAAAGCAATAAATTACGAGTCTTCCTGGAGAGCAATCAATGCCACCTAATATCCGAACTACAAGATTGATTGGATAGACAGCCAGGCCATAGATGGGTGTTACTATAGTTACAGAAAGCGAACCCTTTTAGTTCCTTCTCGATAACTTGCTACACAACACGTCAGACTGAAGTTCAGTTGGAAATGCGTCGAACGATATTTCCAGCAATATTGAGAGTTTTCAAAAAATACATTTCAAGCTTGCGTTTTTGGGGGCATATTTTCTGTACTGTTGGAATCACGATCCAGCTAAGCTACTGCCATAGTGAAGTTGATCGAATCGGCTTGTTTTTTTAGTGGTTTCTTTATTGATGAAATGCAATATGTGTAAATGCTTAAAAATATCAGTTGAAGGGGAGAACATAAGGGGACGTTTAAGTCATATTATAGTTTAGTACACAGGATTGCACAATTTCTTAGTTTTTATGCAACTGGTTAAACTATGAGGCACATCACCATTCCCTCTTCAGAAAATGAGAGAATCCTGTTTCATTCTACACTTAACTCTTAGTATTCTGAAGTGTAAATGAGCAGCAACAAATGTTATATGCTTTTTTTTTTATCCATGCAATATTGATCAAGGGTAAGTGTGGATACTTGTTTAAAATATACAGACATATCAGTTGTAAAATGTAAGTACACCCATGAAAACTCTCCAAATATTTGGCCGTTTGAGTTTAAACAGGTTTGGAGGTGAGATAGCTAGATAACCTGCTGCAGCTGCCTCAAGCGCACCTTACAACTTCCCCAGAAATTCTACCCTGTTGGTTTAAAATAAAATTATCACCCCTTCTAAAAACTGTGCTCCACCCCCCTCTGCCCTCCCCCCCCTCCCCCAGCCTGTAACCCCAGCCTGTGCCAGGCCAAGGGGCGTGGCCTGCAGCCAAAAGGCCTGAGGGTGAAGGAGACGGCAGACTTCAGGGTCTACACCCGAGGAGCCGGCACCGGGGATCTCAAGGTCTCCATCAAGGGCCCCAGTGAGTTACACAACTCCCACAATCCTCCGGGCCTCTCAAACTACACATCCCAGCGTCTTTGTCTTTGTAAACCACCAGAGCTAATCGTGTGTGTGTGTGTGTGTGTGTGTGTGTGTGCGCGCACGCAGAGGGTCTGGAGGAGCCCTGTAAGAGGCAGGACCTAGGTGATGGGGTGTATGGGTTCGATTACTACCCCACCACCCCGGGCACCTACAGCATCACCATCACCTGGGGAGGACAGCACATCCCCCGCAGGTACACACACCTCCTTATCTCTGACTCGCTCTCACTCGCTCACACTCCACCATCGACATTTAGTGTATGATGATGATGCTGTCCCCCCAGCCCCCTGGAGGTGAAGGTGGGGGCGGAGTCGGGCTCCCAGAAGGTGCGAGCCTGGGGGCCGGGTCTAGAGGGGGGCGTGGTCGGGAAGTCAGCTGACTTTGTGGTCGAAGCCGTGGGGGACAACGTAGGCACGCTCGGTAAGACACACACACACACACACATACACACACAGACACACACACTCAGACATACAGAAACGCACACGTAGACACAAAGACGGACTATCACTGCTGAGAAGGTGCAAGAAATCACGTGTGTGTGTGTGTGTGTCAGGGTTCTCTGTGGAGGGCCCGTCCCAGGCTAAGATAGAGTGTGATGATAAGGGGGACGGGTCATGTGACGTGCGTTACTGGCCCATGGAGGCGGGGGAGTATGCAGTGCACGTGCTCTGCAACGGAGAGGACATCCAGCACTCCCCCTACATGGCGGACATCAGCCCCGCCCCCGGCAAGGACTTCCACCCTGACAAGGTACACACACCTGCACAGGTACACACACACCTCTACAGGTACACACACACCTCTACAGGTACACACACACCTCTACAGGTACACACACACCTGCACAGGTACACACACACCTGCACAGGTACACACACACCTCTACAGGTACACACACACCTGCACAGGTACACACACACCTCTACAGGTACACACACACCTGCACAGGTACACACACACCTGCACAGGTACATGCACGCACACCAGGTACACATAAACCATGGGTTGTTCTGAAGCATAGGCATGAGGCTCAGCTGTAATACTGTGTGTGTGTGTGTGCTGCAGGTGAAGGCGTTTGGCCCTGGCCTGCAGAGCAGTGGTCTGGCGGTGGGGAAGCCAGCAGAGTTCACCGTGGACGCTAAGCTGGGAGGCAGAGCTCCCCTCAAGATCACCGCCCAGGTGAGGGGGGGGGGGGAAGACTACATCAGGTAAACCTTTTCTCTGTCAAGGTCGGCAGACTAACTGTATGTCTGTGGGGTGTGTGTGTGAGCAGGATGCAGATGGAACCCCTGTGGAGGTGCAGGTGAAAGACAATGGGAATGGGACCTACAGCTGCAGCTACACGCCCCGCAAGCCCCTCAAACACACCATCATGGTGTCCTGGGGCGGGGTCAACATCCCAGACAGCCCCTTCAGAGTGAGCGCACACGCACACACACACAGGGACACACGCACACACAAACACTACTTTAACTGTTTGTGTGTCTGCCCTGTCTGTGTGTGGGTGTCTGGCCTGTCTGTGTGTGTGTGTGTGTACAGATGGCCATCGGAGCAGGTTGCCACCCTAACAAGGTGAAGGTGTCTGGACCGGGCGTGGCCAAGACCGGCCTGAAGGCCTTTGAGCCCACACTGTTCACTGTGGACTGTGCTGAGGCCGGACAAGGTGTGTGTGCAACAACAGCATAGGTATCACCTGTGTGTGTGTGTGCAGGAGACATCAGTATAGGAATTACCTGTGTGTGTGTCTGTGTGCAGGAGACATCAGTATAGGCATCAAGTGTGCTCCGGGAGTAGTGGGGCCGGCGGAGGCGGACATCGACTTTGACATCATCAGGAACGACAACGACACGTTCACCGTCAAGTACACGCCTCCTGGAGCCGGCAGCTACACCATCATGGTGCTGTTCGCTGACCAGGTGGGGGCTGGGTTGTGTGTGTGTGTGTGCGTGTGTGTGTGTGCGTGTGTGTGTGTGTGCGTGCTGACTCTCTGCCTGTGTTCCAGACCATCCCCATGACTCCCATCAGGATCAAGGTGGACCCGTCACATGACGCCAGCAAGGTGAAGGCTGAGGGCCCTGGACTGAGCCGCACTGGTGAGACACACACACACACACACACACTATATACACACACCATATAATACACACCACACGTATACCATCACTCTGTCTCTCTCTCCCAGGTGTGGAGCTGAACAAGCCCACCAGCTTCACGGTGAACACCAAGGCAGCGGGTCAGGCTCGTCTGGGTGCTGTGTTCACCGGACCCTCCAAAGCCGATGCCATCAAAGACCTGGAGATCATCAACAACCACGACAACACACACACCGTCAAGTACACGCCCGTGCAACAGGTGAGCGCACACACGTAGACACACACACACCACCACACACTCAATCACACATCCTCGGGTACATTGTTGTTCGGCAGCAATTTTATTCCCTTTCATGACTCCTCCTGCGACTCCTCCCCCTCCTGTGACTCCTCCCCCTCCTGCACCTCCTCCCCCTCTTGCGACTCCTCCCCCTCTTGCGACTCCTCCCCCTCTTGCGACTCCTCCCCCTCTTGCGACTCCTCCCCCTCTTGCGACTCCTCCCCCTCTTGCGACTCCTCCCCCTCCTGCGACTCCTCCCCCTCCTGCGACTCCTCCCCCTCCTGCGACTCCTCCCCCATGTGTGACTCCTCCCCCATGTGTGACTCCTCTCTTCCAGGGTCAAATGGGCGTGGCCGTGACCTACGGAGGAGACCCTATACCTAAGAGCCCCTTCTCTGTTGCCGTGGCGCCCAGCCTGGACCTCAGCAAGATCAACGTGACGGGGCTGGGACAGAGTACGCACCCATCTACACCTCCTCCACCCCCCTCTCCTCTACACAACCTCCTCCACCCCCCTCTCCTCTACACAACCTCCTCCACCCCACCCCCCTCTCCTCTACACCTCCTCCACCCCACCCCCCTCTCCTCTACACCTCCTCCATCCCACCCCCCTCTCCTCTACACCTCCTCCATCCCACCCCCCTCTCCTCTAAACCTCCTCCACCCCACCCCCCTCTCCTCTACACCTCCTCCACCCCACCCCCCTCTCCTCTACACCTCCTCCATCCCACCCCCCTCTCCTCTACACCTCCTCCATCCCACCCCCCTCTCCTCTACACCTCCTCCACCCCACCCCACCCCCCTCTCCTCTACACCTCCTCCACCCCACCCCCCTCTCCTCTACACCTCCTCCACCCCACCCCCCTCTCCTCTACACCTCCTCCACCCCACCCCCCTCTCCTCTACACCTCCTCCACCCCCTCTCCTCTACACCTCCTCCACCCCCCTCCTCTACACCTCCATCAGTTCAGTGCTATTCTCATGTGGTTTTCTCTCTCTCTGTCTTTCCCCCTTCCTCCTTCTACTATAGAGATGACAGTTGGCAGGGACCAGGAAGTGACTGTGAAGTCGAAGGGGGCAGGAGGACAGGGCAAGGTGGAGGCCAAGGTGATTGGTCCATCAGGAAAGCCGGTGTCCAGTAAGGTACGAGGGTGTTTGTGTCTGCATGTTTGTTCTTTTTAAATAAAGCTTCAATTCAAACCTTTACAGGATGTTTAAACTTTTGTTCTTTATAATTTGATTTTTAAAGTTTTGTATTGCATGTTGTAGTTTAGTGTTATATTTTTGGGGGTAATGAAGGAGGATAATTTAGGTGTACCGTAATACACAGGATGCTGAGGAAGCTCATTATCATATTCATGAGTAGGTGGAGTCAGGGCTGAGCCCAGA
Organism: Osmerus eperlanus; assembly: GCF_963692335.1. Taxonomy (NCBI): domain Eukaryota; kingdom Metazoa; phylum Chordata; class Actinopteri; order Osmeriformes; family Osmeridae; genus Osmerus; species Osmerus eperlanus. The sequence continues at coordinate 22,810,819 of NC_085021.1, read as the reverse complement.
GACCAATCAGTTGAAGTTCATCCCTCGGGAGGCGGGGCCCTACCAGGTGGAGTTGACCTATGACGGAGCTCCGATCCCAGGATCCCCCTTCAGCTCCACGGCTTACCCCCCCACAGACTCCTCCAAGGTACACACACACACACAGCCCTCCCAGGTACACACACACACACACACACACACAGCCCTCCAAGGTACACACACACACACACACAGCCCTCCCAGGTACACCCACACACACAGCCCTCCAAGGTACACACACACACACACAGCCCTCCCAGGTACACCCACACACACAGCCCTCCAAGGTACACACACACACACACAGCCCTCCCAGGTACACCCACACACACAGCCCTCCAAGGTACACACACCCAAGGTAACCCTGCCCCCCCAGGTGCGCTGCTCAGGCCCTGGTCTGGAGCGTGCCAAGGTGGGGGAGACGGGGGAGTTCGTGGTGGACTGTACCAATGCCGGCCCGGCCGAGCTCACCATCGAGATCATCTCCGACGGCGGCACGGAGGCAGAGGTCCGTATCCAGGACAACGGGGACGGCACTTACACCATCACCTACATCCCCCTGAGTCCCGGATGCTACACTGTCACCATCCGCTACGGGGGGCAGGACGTACCCAGCTTCCCAGCCCGACTCACTGTGGAGCCCGCCGTGGACGCCAGCGCAGTCCGGGTGTTTGGCCCGGGGGTGGAGGGCAAAGGTGAGGGGGTTCCTCTCTCTCCTCATCCCTGTACCGTGTCCTAGCATGTTCTACCTCTCTCACCCCTGTACCGTGTCCTAGCATGTTCTACCTCTCTCACCCCTGTACCGTGTTCTAGCATGTTCTACCTGTCTCACCCCTGTACCGTGTCCTAGCATGTTCTACCTCTCTCATCCCTGTACCGTGTCCTAGCATGTTCTACCTGTCTCACCCCTGTACCGTGTCCTAGCATGTTCTACCTCTCTCACCCCTGTACCGTGTCCAAGCATGTTCTACCTGTCTCACCCCTGTACCGTGTCCTAGCATGTTCTACCTGTCTCACCCCTGTACCGTGTCCTAGCATGTTCTACCTCTCTCACCCCTGTACCGTGTCCTAGCATGTTCTACCTCTCACCCCTGTACCGTGTCCTAGCATGTTCTACCTCTCACCCCTGTACCGTGTCCTAGCATGTTCTACCTCTCTCACCCCTGTACCGTGTCCTAGCGTGTTCTACCTCTCTCACCCCTGTACCGTGTCCTAGCATGTTCTACCTCTCACCCCTGTACCGTGTCCTAGCGTGTTCTACCTCTCTCACCCCTGTACCGTGTCCTAGCATGTTCTACCTGTCTCACCCCTGTACCGTGTCCTAGCATGTTCTACCTCTCACCCCTGTACCGTGTCCTAGCATGTTCTACCTGTCTCACCCCTGTACCGTGTCCTAGCGTGTTCTACCTCTCTCACCCCTGTACCGTGTCCTAGCGTGTTCTACCTCTCTCACCCCTGTACCGTGTCCTAGCGTGTTCTACCTCTCTCACCCCTGTACCGTGTCCTAGCGTGTTCTACCTCTCTCACCCCTGTACCGTGTCCTAGCGTGTTCTACCTCTCACCCCTGTACCGTGTCCTAGCGTGTTCTACCTCTCTCACCCCTGTACCGTGTCCTAGCGTGTTCTACCTCTCTCACCCCTGTACCGTGTCCTAGCGTGTTCTACCTCTCTCACCCCTGTACCGTGTCCTAGCGTGTTCTACCTCTCTCACCCCTGTACCGTGTCCTAGCGTGTTCTACCTCTCTCACCCCTGTACCGTGTCCTAGCGTGTTCTACCTCTCTCACCCCTGTACCGTGTCCTAGCGTGTTCTACCTCTCTCACCCCTGTACCGTGTCCTAGCGTGTTCTACCTCTCTCACCCCTGTCCCGTGTCCTAGCGTGTTCTACCTCTCTCACCCCTGTCCCGTGTCCTAGCGTGTTCTACCTCTCTCACCCCTGTCCCGTGTCCTAGCGTGTTCTACCTCTCTCACCCCTGTCCCGTGTTCCAGGTGTGTTCTACCTCTCTCACCCCTGTCCCGTGTTCCAGGTGTGTTCCGCGAGGCGACCACAGAGTTCACGGTGGATGCGCGCTCGCTGACGCAGACTGGAGGAGACCACATCAAGACTGTGATCAGCAACCCCTCCGGCAGCCTCACAGACGCCAGCCTCACAGACCGCCAAGACGGCACCTACACTGTGGAGTACACGCCCTACGAGGAGGGTGAGGAGGGAGGGAGGAGGGGGGTGAGGAGGGGGGTGAGGGGAGTAGTCATTGGGAAAGTAACAAGATCTTGGGAATATGGGGGGACCATTTTAAGTGTGTGTGTGTGTGTGTCAGGACCCCACAGTGTGGCAGTAGCATATGACGGTTCCCCGGTGCCCAAGTCTCCATTCCGTGTGCCAGTGACGGAGGGCTGTGATCCGGCGCGTGTGCGTGTGCATGGCCCCGGCCTGCAGAGCGGCATCACCAACAAGCCCAACAAGTTCACCGTGGAAACCCGGTACGGTAGCCATGGAAACACTCCCTTCACACACCCTTGGAGACGCTGAGCAGTTAGTTCAGTTTGTGTCTTTACTCATCTCTCCCTCCCTCTCTCTCTTTCTCTTCCCTTCCCTCCTTCTCGACTGCCTACTCCTCCCTTCATACACCCCCCCCCCCTCCCCCCCACACATACACACACACACTCCAGAGGGGCAGGTACTGGGGGTCTGGGGCTGGCTGTGGAGGGGCCGTCAGAGGCTAAGATGTCCTGCACTGACAACAAGGACGGAAGCTGCAGCGTGGAGTACGTCCCCTACGAGCCTGGAACCTACCACCTCAACATCACCTACGGGGGCCAGCCCATAGCAGGTACACCTGGGGTCTCTCTCCGGGGGGTCTCTCTCTCTCTGGAGAGTTCTGGAATGTAGATGTACATGTGATTGTCAGGTTTAACATGTGGACAGTTTATAGGTCACATTGAAAATGTTCTTATTTAATGGCCTCATGTTCCCTCCGCCGGTAGGGAGTCCGTTTGCGGTGCCGGTCAGTGACACGGTGGACAGCAGCAAGGTGAGGTGTCAGGGCCCGGGGCTGGGCAGCAACGTGAGGGCCAACGTTCCTCAGGCGTTCAGCGTGGACGCCTCCAAGGCTGGCCAGGCCCCGCTGCAGGTCCGCGTGCAGGGGCCCAAAGGTGAGGGGGAGGGGGTCTATGTCTAGAATTCTTCAATCTCTGGATCCTAGTTTGTGTGTAACGTGTGTGTGTGTGTGTGTGTGCAGGTGTGGTGGAGCCAGTGGAGATGGTGGATAATGGAGACCAGACTCACACAGTGAACTACGTCCCCACCAGAGAGGGCCCCTACTCCATCAACGTCCTGTACAACGAGGAGGAGGTCCCACGCAGGTACACACACACACACACAGGCAGGTAATACACACATGCATTCTCATACATTTGAACTCATCCTCACGTCTCCCCTCCAGTCCTTACAAGCTGAAGGTGCTGCCCACTCATGATGCCAGCAAGGTGCGCTGCAGTGGTCCTGGCCTGAACACCAGCGGTGTGCCCGCCTCCCTGCCTGTAGAGTTCACCATCGACGCCAAGGATGCTGGGGAGGGACTGCTAGCCGTGCAGATCACTGTGAGAACACACACACACTCACACACACACTCAAACAGCTCGCATACACACAAGATGAAAAACACCTTCTGTTTCTCATGTCCTTTATTCCATCACGCCCCCCCCCCCCTCTCCCACAGGACCCAGAGGGGAAGCCTAAGAAGGCCAGTATCCGTGACAACCAGGATGGGACGTACCTGGTGTCGTATGTTCCAGACATGACGGGCCGCTACACCATCCTGATCAAGTACGGAGGAGACGAGATCCCCTACTCCCCCTACCGCATCAGAGCCCTGCCCACTGGGGACGCCAGCAAGTGCTCCGTCACAGGTACACACACCTGAACACACACACACACCTGAACACACACACACACCTGAACACACACACACACCTGAACACACACACACACCTGAACACACACACACACCTGAACACAGGTACACACACCTGAACACACACACACACCTGAACACACACACACACCTGAACACACACACACACCTGAACACAGGTACACACACCTGAACACACACACACACACCTGAACACAGGTACACACACCTGAACACACACACACACCTGAACACACACACACACACCTGAACACAGGTACGCACAACTTTTAGGTTGTTCTGCTGATGTTGTTATAACGTTATACCCCAGTGTGTGTCTGTCTGTCTCTCTCACACACACACACACACACACACACACCCCCCTCCCCTCTTCACCCCTCCCCCCCTGCTGGCCTCCACCACAGTGTGATGTCCTGTTGAACCACACCCTCCCCTCCTTGACTCTGTCTCTTCTGTGTCACGTTTCGCTCCCTGCTTCTCACCGTTGCTCTCAGTCTCGATCGGCGGTCACGGTCTGGGTAAGCGATCACAGATCCCCTCATCAGATCCTGCATCCATTACTCTGGTCTGACTGCATGCTGGATGGCTCCTCCCCTTCAATTAGATGACTCCTCTCTCCTTTCTCCTCTCTTCTCCTCCTCTCTCCTCTCCTCTCCTCTCCCCCCCCTCTCTCTGGGTAGACTAAAAGACTAATTGTTCAGCATGATGGATGTCAGTTCGGCTGATGTAGTCATGGAGACTGGATATTAGTGACTGTAACCATGGTAATAACACGGTAGTAACTGTAACCATGGTAATAACAAAGTAATAACCCGTAGAACTCACGATCATGGTAGAGGCATGATGGGGGGTGAGTGTGTGTGTGTGTACGTATGCGTGGTGTGTATGTCTGTATGTGTATATGTGTTTGTGTGCATGGTGAATATGTAAGTGTTAGTGTGTGGTATGTGTGTGTAAGTGTGTTCTCTACCCCCCAGGGGCCGGCGTGGGCCCCACCATCCAGATGGGGGAGCAGACGGTGATCACTGTGGACGCTAAGGCTGCTGGGAAGGGCAAGGTGACGTGCAGCGTGAGCACACCCGAGGGGGCGGAGCTTGACGTGGACGTGGTGGAGAATGCAGACGGGACGTTCGACATCTTCTACACGGCGCCGCAGCCAGGGGAGTACTGCATCTGCCTGCGCTTCGGAGGAGAACACATCCCCAACTCCCCCTTCCAGGTCACGGTGGGTCTCACACACGCTCTCACACACACACACACGCTCTCACACACACACGCTCTCACACACACGCTCTCACACACACTCACTCTCTCACACTCACTCTCTCACACACACACACGCTCTCACACACACACACGCTCTCACATACACACACTCTCTCACACATACACGCACACTCTCACACATACACACACTCTCTCACACATACACACACGCTCTCACACACACACACACGCTCTCACACACTCACACACACGCTCTCACACACACACGCTCTCTCACACACACACGCTCTCACACACACACACACGCTCTCACACACACACACGCTCTCACACACACACACGCTCTCACACACACACACGCTCTCACACACACACACGCTCTCACACACACACACTCTCACACACTCACTCTCACACACACTCTCTCACGCGCTCTCTCACACACTCACGCTCTCACACACACACACGCTCTCACACACACTCTCTCACACACACACACTCTCACACACTCACGCTCTCACACACTCACTCTCTCACACTCACTCTCTCACACTCACTCTCTCACACACACTCTCTCACACACACTCTCTCACACACTCACGCTCTCACACACACACACGCTCTCACACACACACACGCTCTCACACACACACACTCTCTCACACACACACGCTCTCACACACACACACACGCTCTCACACACACACACACGCTCTCACACACACACACACGCTCTCACACACACACACGCTCTCACACACACACGCTCTCACACACACACACGCTCTCACACACACACACTCTCTCACACACACACACTCTCTCACACACACACACTCTCACACACACACGCTCTCACACACACACACACTCTCACACACACACGCTCTCTCACACACACACGCTCTCACACACACACGCTCTCTCACACACACACACTCTCTCACACACACACACTCTCTCACACACACACACGCTCTCACACACTCACTCTCTCACGCGCTCTCACACACACACACACGCTCTCACACACACACACTCTCTCACACACTCACGCTCTCACACACACACACATACTCACACACACTCTCTCACACGCTCTCACACACTCACACTCAGTTTCAGGACTCCTCAGGTTTCCGGTGACCCGGCCTTTCTCTCTCCAGTCCCCCTCTAATTGGGCCCAGCAGACACCAGTTAATCACACTAACCAATGTTGTACTGCCTCTATCTCTCGTCCTCCTCCTACCTCTTCTCCTCCTCCCCCCCCTACCCCAGGCTGTGGAAGGTCCTCCCTCTGACCAGCTCCTACAGCAGAGACAGCTGCCTCAGTACTACACTCAACAACCCTGGGTACTTTCTCCTCCTCCTCTCATCCCTTCTCTCTCTTCCTCCTCATCACTCCATCCTCTCTCCTCCTCTCATCCCTCCTCTTTCCTCCTCCTCATCACTCCATCCTCTCTCCTCCCTCATGGTGTTTCATTTCATCTCTCCATCATGTCTCTCTGCAGGTGGTCATCTCTGAGCTGGTCTCTCCCTCCATCACACACACGCCTTCAACACCCCCTTCTCTCTGTCGCTCTCTCTCTCGCTCACTCTCACACACACCTTCAACACCTCTCTCTCTGTCTCTCTCTCTCACTCACTCTCACACACACCTTCAACACCTCTCTCTCTGTCTCTCTCTCTCACTCACTCACACACACCTTCAACACCTCTCTCTCTGTCTCTCTCACTCACTCACACACGCACCTTCAACACCTCTCTCTCTCTCATTCTCTCTCTCTCTCCTTGTACTCGCACACAGGAGGGAGCGGCCACCATTTTGTGAATCCCCAATGTGGTCCACTCCACATTTATCCAAAATGGCTGCGGGGTGTTTCGGGGAAGCTACTGTGTGTGTGTGTGTGTGTCCCATCTACAGCGATCTTCATCCTGTAACTGGTGTCTGTGTCTGTCAGTGGCCATCATCATCATCACCATGTTTTCCATTCAGTTCCACCAGTTTGGTTTGTTGTTGATTTGATGTTGATTCATACACACACACACACAGACACTAGACTCTAACCTTTGCCCTCTGTCTCCTAGGCGACAGACCGGCCAATGGGGATGAACGGTCTGGATGTGGCAGGATTGAGACCGTTTGACCTGGTCATCCCCTTCACCATCCAGAAGGGAGAGATCACAGGTAAACACCCCCCTTACCTACACCCTCACACCCCCCTTACCTACACCCTCACACCCCCCTTACCTACAGCCTCACCCCCCCTTTACCTACAGCCTCACACCCCCCTTACCTACACCCTCACACCCCCCTTACCTACACCCTCACACCCCCCTTACCTACAGCCTCACCCCCCCTTTACCTACAGCCTCACACCCCCCTTACCTACACCCTCACACCCCCCTTACCTACACCCTCACACCCCCCTTACCTACACCCCCCTTACCTACACCCTCACCCCCCTTTACCTACACCCTCATACCCCCCTTACCTACACCCTCACAACCCCCTTACCTACACCCTCACCCCCCCTTACCTACACTCTCACAACCCCCTTACCTACACCCTCACACCCCCCTTACCTACACCGTCACACCCCCCTTACCTACACCCTCACCCCCCCTTTACCTACACCCTCACACCCCCCTTACCTACACCCTCACACCCCCCTTACCTACACCCTCACCCCCCCTTTACCTACACCCTCACACCCCCCTTACCTACACCCTCACACCCCCTTACCTACTCTCACAACCCCCTTACCTACAACCCCTTACCTACACCCTCACCCCCCCCTTACCTACACCCTCACGCCCCCCCTTTACCTACACCCTCACCCCCCCTTTACCTACACCCTCACAACCCCCTTACCTACACCCTCACCCCCCCTTACCTACACTCTCACAACCCCCTTACCTACAACCCCTTACCTACACCCTCACCCCCCCCTTACCTACACCCTCACACCCCCCTTACCTACACCCTCACACCCCCCTTACCTACACCCTCACCCCCCCCAAGCTCAGCGGTGTGACCTTGCCGGTGTGTTTCCTAGGCGACGTGCGCATGCCGTCCGGTAAGGTGGCGAAGCCGGACATCACGGACAACAAGGATGGCACAGTGACGGTGAAGTACGCCCCCACTGAGCCGGGCCTGCACGAGATGGACATCAAGTACGACAGCATCCACATCCCAGGTACACGCACACACACCCCAGGTACACACACACACACACCCCAGGTACACACACACACCTCCCAGGTACACACACAGCCCTGGTAGGACACACATACCACACAGCCGTGCAAACACATGAGTTATGACAAGTGTATCTGAAGAGCCCTGTCCCCCCTGCAGGCAGCCCCCTCCAGTTCTTCGTGGACTACGTCAACAGTGGGAACGTGAGCGCGTACGGACCAGGCCTCATACACGGGACAGTCAACAAACCTGCTGCCTTCACTGTCAACACCCAGGATGCTGGGGAGGGTAGGCCTACGCTTCTATCCAGAGCCACTTCCAAGAGAGAACTTTTGCATAGGTCACTGATCATAACAACAAGATAGCCCCAAAAACATTCCAGGTAGCCAAAACATGAAGCACATATTGTGAACAACCAAAATAAGTGCCAAAGGGAAGAACCACAAGAGCATGTAGTTAAACAAGTTACAATTAAACAACATGAATCGCTATAAGTGCAAGTGTACCTGGGGAAAAGCAAGCAACAGTAAAAAATATTTCACAGCGAGTACAACAATTTAAATCAGTTACCACTAACCAACAAGAGCAAAGAGACTCTAAGAAAGAGTCATTGTGATCCTTGAGGAAACTAACATGGGGTCCAGCAAACCATTCCTAGGTACCGTTGTACACACTACACAGCCCTACACACACACACGCATCCCCTCCGTGTCTAGCGCGTGTGTGTGTGTGTGTGTAGGAGGTCTGTCCCTGGCGATCGAAGGCCCGTCGAAGGCTGACATCAGCTGTGTAGACAACCAGGATGGTACCTGCAGTGTGTCCTACCTGCCTGTACTGCCAGGAGACTACAGCATCCTGGTCAGATACAACGACAAGCACATCCCTGGGAGCCCCTTCTCAGCCCGCATCACCGGTACCCCACACACACACCTCGTACCCCACACACACACACACACACACACACACCTCGTACCCCACACACACACCTCGTACCCCACACACACACACACACACCTCGTACCCCACACACACACCTCGCATACCACACACACACACCTCGTACCCCACACACACATCTCGTACCACCCCCCCACACACACCTCGTACCCCCCCCACACACACACACACACCTCGCACACCACACACGCACACACAATTTGAAAACACACCAGTACCGCACCCATTTCCTAGGTGACAAGTGTCTGTCCTCCCGTTTCCTAGGTGACGAGTCCATGAGGATGTCCCAGCTGAAGGTGGGCTCGGCTGCTGACATCCCACTGGACATCGGGGAGCTGGACCTGAGTCAGCTGACCGCCTCCCTGACCACACCCTCCGGACGGGAGGAGCCCTGCCTGCTGAAGATGCTCCGCAACGGACACGTCGGTATGTGAGAGGGGAGGAGGAAGAGGGGAGGAGGAAGAGGGGAGGAGGAAGAGGGGAGGAGGAAGAGGGGAGGAGGAAGAGGGGAGACATGGTTTGTCCGTTTTCCTCACATTGTCAAAAGACCCATCTTACCTCTGCTAACTATCCTGTCTCGTCTGTGTGTGTTAGGCGTCTCGTTCGTTCCCAAGGAGACCGGGGAGCACCTGGTGAACATCAAGAAGAACGGTCGCCACATTCCAAGCAGCCCCATCTCCGTGATGATCAGCCAATCAGAGATCGGGGACGCCAGCCGGGTGCGTGTGAGTGGCCAGGGCCTGAGCGAGGCCAGGACCTTCGAACCGGCCGAGTTCATCATCGATACACGCGACGCAGGTGAGTGCAGGGGTGAGGCGAGTGTGTGTGAGCATTTCTGAGGGGTTAGTTTGACGTATTGGCTTTTGTAAAGTGTTATTTAACTGTGTGTGTGTGTGCAGGTTACGGGGGTCTGAGTCTGTCCATCGAGGGACCCAGCAAGGTGGACATCAACACTGAGGACCAGGAGGACGGAACCTGCAAGATCACCTACTGCCCCACCGAGCCAGGACACTACATCATCAACATCAAGTTCGCTGACCAGCACGTGCCAGGTACCGGCCAATCAGAGCCCAGCTCGTTAAGGGGTCTGGCCAATCAGAGCCCAGCTGGTTACTGAGTATGCTGTGTCCGTGTGCAGGGAGTGCTTTCTCCGTCAAGGTGACCGGGGAGGGCAGGATGAAGGAGAGCATCACCAGGAGGAGGAAGGCTGCCTCGGTCGCCAACGTGGGGAGTCACTGTGACCTCAGCCTCAAGATCCCAGGTGTGTGTGGAACTGTGTGTACCTGTACGTGTTTGTGTGGAACTGTGTGTACCTGTACGTGTTTGTGTGGAACTGTGTGTACCTGTACGTGTTTGTGTGGAACTGTGTGTACCTGTACGTGTTTGTGTGGAACTGTGTGTACCTGTACGTGTTTGTGTGGAACTGTGTGTACCTGTACGTGTTTGTGTGGAACTGTGTGTACCTGTACGTGTTTGTGTGGAACTGTGTGTACCTGTACGTGTTTGTGTGGAACTGTGTGTGTGTGTACCTGTAACTTTGTGCGTGTGTATGTGTGTTCAGAGATCAGCTTAGCAGACATGACGGCCCAGGTGACAAGTCCGTCGGGGCAGGTCCACAAGGCCGACATCATGGAGGGAGACAACAACACCTACTGCATCCGCTTCGTTCCCACGGAGACAGGCGTGCACACCGTGTGTGTGAAGTACGCGGGCGTGCACGTGCCTGGGAGCCCCTTCCAGTTCACCGTGGGGCCGCTGGGAGAGGGAGGGGCCCACAAGGTCCGGGCTGGGGGGCCCGGCCTGGAGAGGGCTGAGGCTGCTGTGCCAGGTACCTGGATGGGGCAGGGGGGGGCAGGGGGGTGAGGTGTGTGTGTGTGTGTGTACTGACCGCTGCGTCCTGTGCAGCTGAGTTCAGTATCTGGACACGAGAGGCGGGTGCGGGGGGGCTGAGCATCGCGGTGGAGGGACCCAGCAAGGCAGAGATCGCCTTCGAGGACCGCAAGGACGGGTCCAGTGGAGTGTCCTACATCGTCCAGGAGCCAGGTGAGGGAGGAGGAGGGTGAGGGAGGGAGATGTGGTGATGTTCTCTTGATTGAGACTTGTTGTAGGTCCTGTATCCTGGCCTGCTGTGTTTCTAACTGTGTGTGTGTTTGTAGGAGACTACGAGGTATCGATCCGTTTCAACGAGGAGCACATCCCAGACAGCCCCTTCCTGGTTCCCGTGGCAACGCCCTCCTCCGACGCCCGTCGCCTCACTGTTGCCAGTCTCCAGGTGAGGCTCTGAGACACACACACCTGTCCACATACCAGGACCCACTACCCACAATGCAGCAGCAGCCCCATGACACGCAGGGAGACAGGAAGAGGGACAGACATGCAGGGAGAGAGAGACAGACATGCAGGGAGAGAGAGACAGACATGCAGGGAGAGAGAGAGAGACAGACATGCAGGGAGAGAGAGAGACAGACATGCAGGGAGAGAGAGAGACAGACATGCAGGGAGAGAGAGACAGACATGCAGGGAGAGAGAGACAGACATGCAGGGAGCGAGAGAGACAGACATGCAGGGAGCGAGAGAGACAGACATGCAGGGAGCGAGAGAGACAGACATGCAGGGAGCGAGAGAGACAGACATGCAGGGAGCGAGAGAGACAGACATGCAGGGAGAGAGAGAGAGAGACATGCAGGGAGAGAGACAGGAAGTGAGTCTGCTGCTGTGCTGTTGGGAGGTGCTAAGGCTTCTGGGATACTAAAGGACTGTGTAGGTTTCTCGTGCCTCATTCTAAAGGCTCCCAACAGCCGCCCCCCCCTCCTTTCCCTCCCTCCCCCCCTTCCCCTCCCTCCCCCCTCGCGTTAGCCCACCAGATGCTAAAAGGTTAAAGAGGTAGAAATGGGCTGTTCTATTTCCATCTCTCTACCCTCTCTATCTCTCATTCATGTACTCATTTTTCTTTCATTCCACTCTACTTACTCTCTGTGTGTGTGTTACAAATGCACTGTCACCTGTCCCTCCCAGCCCTCCTCTTTATCTCTGTTAGCAGTCTGCAGGTAGGTACACCTAGCGGTGTGTGAGCTGTGTGTGTGTGTACAGCCATGTTGAGTGTGTGAGCTCTGTGTGTGCGTGTGTGTGTGTACATACAGCCATGTTGAGTGTGTGTGTGTACAGCCATGTTGAGTGTGTGAGCTCTGCGTTGAGCAGGAGTCGGGTCTGAAGGTGAACCAGCCGGCCTCGTTTGCCGTGAGTCTGAACGGAGCGAAGGGTGTGATCGACGCCAAGGTGCACAGCCCCTCCGGAGCCCTGGAGGAGTGCGTCGTCACAGAGATAGACCAAGGTAACCACGGAGACCGTATGCCCAGCCGGCCTGTCATAAATTGATGTTGGAAAGTTGGTCAAATAAAAACAATGGAACAATGGACTTATGGATGATCTTCTCTCCTCTCTCTCCCCCTCCTCTCTCTCCAGATAAGTATGCGGTACGCTTCATCCCCAGAGAGAACGGTCTGTATCTTATTGATGTGAAGTTCAACAGCAGCCACATCCCAGGCAGCCCCTTCAAGATCCGTGTGGGGGAGATGGGCCAGGCAGGAGACCCAGGCATGGTGTCTGCATACGGGCCTGGGCTGGAGGGGGGCACCACAGGTAGCTGTCCTCTCCCCTCTGTACCCCCCTACCCTCCTACTGTACCCCTTCACCTACACTACCCTCCTGCCCAGCTGCCCTGCTCTCCCACCTAACGTACCTCCCCCTCGCCCAGGCTCAGCGTGTGAGTTTGTGGTGAACACCAGCAGCGCGGGTCCCGGGGCCCTGGCGGTCACCATCGACGGCCCCTCCAAGGTGAAGATGGACTGTGTGGAGTGTCCCGAGGGCTACAGGATCACCTACACCCCCATGGCCCCTGGCAGCTACCTCATCTCCATCAAGTACGGAGGGTCCTACCACATCGTAGGAAGCCCCTTCAAGGCCAAGATCACTGGTGAGGGCACGCGCCCCTCCTCACACGCGCCCCTCCTCACACGCGCCCCTCCTCACACGCGCCCCTCCTCACACGCGCCCCTCCTCACACGCGCCCCTCCTCACACGCGCCCCTCCTCACACGCGCCCCTCCTCACACGCGCCCCTCCTCACACGCGCCCCTCCTCACACGCGCCCCTCCTCACACGCGCTCCCCCTCACACGCGCTCCCCCTCACACGCGCCCCTCCTCACACGCGCCCCTCCTCACACGCGCTCCCCCTCACACGCGCTCCCCCTCACACGCGCTCCCCCTCACACGCGCTCCCCCTCACACGCGCTCCCCCTCACACGCGCTCCCCCTCACACGCGCTCCTCCTCACACGCGCTCCTCCTCACACGCGCTCCTCCTCACACGCGCTCCTCCTCACACGCGCCCCTCACACGCGCCCCTCACACGCGCCCCTCACACGCACTCCTCCTCACACATACTTCCTGTTCTCTGACATTTTCTAATCTCCTTTTCATTCTCCATCCCTCCCCCAGGCTCTAAGCTGGTGTCCAGCCACAGCATGCATGAGACATCCTCTGTGCTGGTGGAGCCGACCAGCCGCAGTTTCAGCAGCAGCCAGCAGGCGGCGCCCAGCCAGTCTGACGCCAGCAGGGTCACGGCCAAGGGCCTGGGGCTGAACAAGGCCTTCATCGGGCAGAAGAACAACTTCAGTGTCGACTGCAGCAAAGCAGGTGTGTGTGTGTGTAGTTTCTTGTTGTCCATTGTTTTTGTCTGACAGTCTTCTCTCTCTCCCTCCGCCCTCCTCTAACTGCCCCTTCTCTCCCTCCGCCCTCCTCTAACAGCCCCTTCTCTCCCTCCGCCCTCCTCTAACAGCCCCTTCTCTCCCTCCGCCCTCCTCTAACAGCCCCTTCTCTCCCTCCGCCCTCCTCTAACTGCCCCTTCTCTCCCTCCGCCCTCCTCTAACAGCCCCTTCTCTCCCTCCGCCCTCCTCTAACTGCCCCTTCTCTCCCTCCGCCCTCCTCTAACAGCCCCTTCTCTCCCCCCCAGGTCGTAACATGTTGCTGGTGGGGGTGGATGGTCCGAAGCTCCCATGCGAGGAGGTGCTGGTGAAGCACCTCGGGGGCCGTGTGTACAACGTGAGCTACCAGCTGAAGGAGAAGGGGGAGTACATCCTGGTGGTCAAGTGGGGTGACGAGCACATCCCTGGAAGCCCCTACCACATCACTGTCTAGGCCAATCACAGCAGCCCAAACCCCTTCCTGTGTCACTGTTTGACCAATCAGAACAGCACAACACCTTCCTTTATCACTGTTTAACCTATCAGAATATCATGAACCCCTTCCTGTAGCACTGTTTAACCAATCAGCCCCCTAACCACCTTCTACATGACTAAACAAATGATTTAACACTTCAAAATCCCCTGCTCTATTATACTGTCAGATAAGACTTCAAAACACTTGTCTCATACCAACCCCAAAGATGAATGATTAAACACTGAATATTCCTCTCCTCATCCCTCCACCTTTCCCTGCATCCCTCTGCCCTTCCCCAGTCAGATCCATCTGTACTGGGGACAGATGCGCCTTTGTATTACTGTAAGATAAGATGTCCTTTGTCATTTTGCCTCTTTTTACCATGTCGGTCGGGTGCTGTTCAGCTGTGGGTTACCACTAGCCTTGCCGGGGAGGAAGGAGAGCAGGCTAGCTGTTAGCTTAGCCAAATGTAGCTTAGTATAGGGTTTTAGGAAGAGATTAGCGTAGCATAGCACGGTGGTGTTTAGCCTCCAGCGCCTTTAGCTCGTGTCCGGTGTGTGTTTAAAAATACTCTAACGGGCCGTGCTTCCGCTACACCGCTGACCCCGACACCGGGAGAGAGTTTAGTGTAGAGACGACAGTGGTTTGCACGCGACGATGTAGCTCGTTAGTAACGAGTCCACAGGCCTTCAGTCGGAGTAAGCGCAGCCGCAGTAGAGCTGGTGTCGCTCCTAGCGCTTCTCTCTCACGCGTGAAAGTGGGCTTCTCCGCGTGTTCCATGCGCGTGTTTTAAGCGTGTTAATCTTCACTGCCAGCAGAAGGACAACCAGTCATGCAGCTGCATGCAAGAAGTTCCACTCTCAATATGAATTATTATTAGAATAATAAACATTCTACTTGTATTAAAAATTTAAAGAAAATTAAATTAAAAAAACTTTCGTGAAAGCTGTGGATGAGGGAACTGTGGTTTGATAAGTATTTAGAGAACGACCAAAAAAAAGAACAGAGTTTGAGGTGTTTTCTGCTTGATGTCCAGCTCTGCGCTCTCAGCTTTGTGTACTCGGCATTTCATTAAAAAGGCTTACTATACGTTTTTGTAAGACTTGCAGTATTTTGATACACAATAAAGTTGTCTTAAGTATTTTTCTGTCAATCCTAGCATGCGTTGTGTGACGTTTTTCATATTTAAGAGGCTTAGACCACACACACACACACACGTTCTCACTCAATCACAGTTACACACAATGAAGTCCAGAAGACTTTTCAGGTTAGAAATGTCGCCAAGCAACAATCACTTGAAGATCATGAACACTTTTCATAAATGAATTCATTTAGCGGGAATCTCCATGATCATCCATTTTGATCAATGTGAGTGACACCCAACAAAGCCAACGCCCCATCCGGTAAAACGACATGGACTACAAGGCTCGTGCCCATAATATGAGCAGAGTCGCGTGGCTCCGGGTGCTGAAAACTTGAAAGGTGAGTGATGAAACGGATCTGTCCTATAGACACTTCAAGCACTGCTAAACAGTATTTTCAGATGTCAGCTAGGCAACTACTAAGTTAATACACAGGTTTAGTATGTTGCTAACTTGATTAGTAAATGTATTTCGCTAAATGAGTAACCGCTTGCTAGATAAATTACGAGTTCCCAGTTGATTTTAGCTGCTACTCGCAAGCGGATCAAGAGTAGCCTACCTATAATAAATGTAGCTGACGCTTTTATCCCAAGGGACGTACAGTAGGAGTAGTTGAAACTCCTGATATGCTGCAACCAAATGCTCTACGGCTGAGTTACACCCTAATCATAACAGCAAAACGATAACATTTGCGAAATATAAGATAGTGTTGACTTTTCCTACGCTAATGACTCACTTCATTGGTGTCACTCCCTCCACGCTGAGTTGCATAACTTAAGTCTTCAACTGCAACGTAGCCTTTCAAAATCAGTTTCTCTCTCTCTTCTCTCCCTCTCCTCTGAATATTTTTTCATCCTTTCAACTTTTTTTCAAACTCGAAACTTTGTCTCGTGCTGTGTGTTCCAAAAAAGTTTGAACAAAAAGTTTTGAAAGATTTCTCAAATATTTTCGACCAGCCTGATCGAACCTTAGACTAGCCTGTTAGATCTGATCTGAGACCAGCCTGTTAGTTTTGATCTGAGATCAGTCTGTTAGATCTGATCTTAGACCAGCCTGTTTGTCCAGTCTGTTAGATCTGATCTTAGACCAGCCTGTTATATCTGCAGCAGGCAGAGACTGAGAGGCTACTAACAGGACCACTACTGCAGCCTCTCAGTACTGCTCACTCGAAAACATTATTCCGAAAAAAAGGTTGAAAATAATATTTGTCTAGTCTTTTAGATTTGACATGAGACCAGTCTGTTTGTCCAGTCTGTTAGATCTGATCTGACAGGTTCACTACTGCAGCTTCGGAAAAAAAAAAAGTTTTGACAGGTTGAAAAAAGATTTTTGCAAAAGTTTTGACAGGTTGAAAACTACATTTTTGAAAAAAAGTTTAACAAAAAGTTTAAACTTCCGTTGAGTGTTCCCAAAACGTTTTTGAAAGGTTTCTAAAATATTTTCGACCAGCTTGTTAGATCTGATCTGAACAGCTACACCTGGATGAGAGAAGCCTGAGGAGAGAGCTCTGCAATTGGACCCTTCTCGGAGAAGTGAGATGTTTCGATTGAATTCAGGCTCAATTGCCTTTACCTATCCTTGGTATCCTGGATGTTGCAATATTATTTTATTTTTTTACATGTAAATAAATTTAAATTTTAGGTGAATTCAAAATCAACAAATTCGGTGGTGTTTAAATTTCAATATTAAGTATTTAATGCCTTTTAAAATTCTAAACATGTCATTGATTTGCTTCCATAGCAGCCTTTCAGTTCTACAGCCTCTTAGTTCTGCAGCCTCTCACTACTGTAGCCTCTCAGTTCTGCAGCCTCTCAGTTCTGCAGCTTCTCAGTTCTGCAGCCTCTCACTACTGTAGCCTCAGTTCTGCAGCCTCTCACTACTGTAGCCTCAGTTCTGCAGCCTCTTAGTTCTGCAGCCTCTCAGATCTGCAGCCTCTCACTACTGTAGCCTCTCAGTTCTGCAGCCTCTCACTACTGCAGCTTCCAAATTGTGAAAGTCATGTAGACTCGCGCAAGCAGAAATCAGATGAGCGAGCAGAATTTCACGGCGCGGGCCGAGTTAACGTTTGAGAGCGTGCCATGCGCTCGCTCGCAGAACTCTCGGTTGTTGAATATGTGCGCCAGTAATTACATTTTGCGAGTGAAAAGTTCATGTCTGCGCGTGTGAAATAATCTACGAGCTCGCAACTTTTGACATCTGCCGCCCTTCTCTCTCTCCCCTGGTTGTGGTCAGACACGGCGTCATGTCTCTCGAGGAGAAGAGCGACCAGGAAATCATCCAGCTGCTGAAGAAGTTCGGCATCAAACATGGACCTCTAGTCGGTAAGACGCGCGCTACAGGAACTATCAAACATGGAGCTCTAGTTGGTACGACGCGCGCTACAGGAACTATCAAACATGGACCTCTAGTCGGTACGACGCGCGCTACAGGAACGTTCATTCTGTTAACCCTCGTGCTGCCTTCGGGTCACATGACCCAAAGGTTCATAACGAACCATTGTTGTGTTTACCCAATTTTACCCAATACAAAAACAAATAAAAATAATTTTCTTTTAACCATTCCAATGTGGGGGGTCTGAGACAGCCCGACAGTTAAAAGAAAATGCTTCACTTTGTTTTTGTATGAGGTAAATTTGTCGCAATACGACGGTGGGTCACAATGACTGATGGGTCAGAATGACCCGAAGATAACACAAGGGTTAATTCCTTATAGTCCCCATAGTACCTAGTGTCATACTTCTGTATTATCTAGTATGAGACTGGGTTGTACCTGCCGCACATCACACACCTGCAGAGTTCTATCAGCAGAACAGTGGTTAAGGCCAACGGACAATCTGCACACACACACACACCACACACACACACCACACACACACACCATACACACCACACACACACACCACACACACACACCACACACACACACACCACACACACACCCCACACACCACACACACACCACACACACCACACACACCACACACACCACACACACACCACACACACACCACACACACACCACACACACCACACACACACACCACACCCACACACACACACACCACACACACACACACACACCACACACACACACACACCACACACCACACACACCACACACCAGGGTCGATACATTTATATATCGTTCTTACCTGTAATCGTAACCCCCCCCGATTGTCATTGTATAATTCGCACTCTGACACAGCACAGACACACACAGTGTGACAGTTGTTCTCAGGTGTGTGGTGGTATGGATTATTTTTTTAGCTTTTGAGGTGTGTGTGTGTGTGTGTGTAGGCTCTACTCGTGGTCTGTATGTGAAGAAGTTGAAGGATGTGATGGCCAAACCTGATGTTTCTCCTGACAAGACGTTCTACAGAGAGGAAGGTACCAGCCCCTGCAGGATTATTTCACAACCAGCACTACTGTTACTGCTGCGACCTCAACCTGGATAACAGTATTCATGTATTTAGTAGATGCTTTTGTCCAAAGCGACTTGTGGGGGTGTGTGTGTGTGGGGGGGGGCAGGCGGGCTCTCGGGCTTCCCCTGGTGGCCATGCCCCCCTGGTGGCCACGCCCCCCTGATGGCCACGCCCCCCTGATGGCCACGCCCCCCTGATGGCCACGCCCCCCTGGTGGCCACACACCCCTGGTGGCCACACCCCCCAGGAAGCCCATGAGGGTCTGATCCATCAGGAAGTCCATGAGGGTCTGACCCATAGATATATATAAAGACTAGATGTCTTACGGCGGAGTCTAGAACGTCCGCACATGGCGGCCATCTTGCTACAGTCAACTCGCTCACCCATAACATTGTGTTGATGCTACATGTACTTTTTAAATGACCATAACTTGCTCAATTTGCAAACGATTTTTAAACGGTTTGGTTTGTTATCAACGTCAGAGATGTCGTTATGCCACTGCATACTTATATTCTATTTTTTAAATAACAGAATTATTCATAAGTATGGAGTGGCATAACGACATCTCTGACGTTGATAACAAACCAAACCGTTTATAAAATCGAGCAAGTCATGGTCATTTAAAAAGTACATGTAGCATCAACACAATGTTATGGGTGAGCGAGTTGACTGTAGCAAGATGGCCGCCATGTGCGGACGTTCGACTCTGTTGTCCGGCAACGCGGACGAGACATCTACCCTTTATATATATCTATGGTCTGACCCATCAGGAAGTGTTTATAGCTGTGTTTACAGGTACTCAGCTGTTGTTGTTGTTGTTGCAGAGGAGGAGGTGACCTATATACACTATCATACACCAGTGAGTTATCCTGTCTATCCATCTGTCTGTCTATCCATCTGTCTGTCTATCCATATGTCTGTCTATCCATCTGTCTGTCTATCCGTCTGCCTGGCTGTCTGTCCGTCTGTCTCTCTGTCTGTGTTGCTGCCTGTCTGTCTCTCCTGTTTTAACCCAGCGTACCTGTCTGTCTCTCTCCCCTCAGGTGAGAAATGAAGGATATGGAGATGTGTAAGCAAAACTTTCACTTTAAAGTATTTGTATAGTATTTATAGTATGTGTATAGTATGTATACTATAGTATGTATGAATGTATGTATAATGTTTGTAATATGTAGCGTGTTTATGTTTGGGATTGTTTGTGTTGTTCTATAGCTCCAGACGAATCGTTTCCAAGTATGAAGAGCTCGCTGATGATCATTACGGCCATGACACAGAGTGAGTCCACCACTGTGTGTGTGTGTGTCAGTGTGTGTGAGCATGTGTGTGTGTGCTAGCATGTGTGTGTGGTAGCATGTGTGCAGGGCCGGAGTGGGGCCACTTTTCAGCCCGGGAGTTTCAGGCCCAAGACCGGACCTTTTTTTGTATACCAAACAGGGCCAGATGCAGCCTGCTTTGACTGGGGGTGCAGTGAACCTTTCTGGGGGGTATCATGATTACAGAAAGGGATCGTATAATTTTTTATATTGATACCATTTTTGAGACTGCTTAACAATCCGAGTGTTACCGTTTTTTTTTATTCGCTTTGGTACTATTTTCACAAGTATGTGGTAAAACCTCACAGCTGTTAGTACAAAACTCAAAGCAGATCATCAAAAAGTCTGTTTTTTCAAACATGTAATCACATGTTCAATTGACAAAGTACAATGCACAAAATTACACAATCACTCTTTCACGACACCTAATCAGTGTGTCATCAAAGAAATATCTTTCATATGAAGTAATTGTCTTTTACAATGCAATGCTCACAATACTTTTGATATGCTTCTCATCTAATTTGCGTAAATACATTTGACCAACACTTAATCCAACTGATCTTAATGGTTAATCACTGAACCGTTTGGTAAACCTATATATTTTCATTTCAGCAATAAACAGTATATTGATTTAGAGAACTACAGAAATAAAATGTGTTTTTGTACGAACATATAAATTAACCACACATGATGAATACTCGTTATTGCTACTTGATTTCAGATTGGGGTAACCACAATTGGTCATTAGATATACGTAAAAGTGGGGGCGTAAACACTGGCAATTTCTTTCAACATAGCAGGATAGACAGCAAGGAATAGGAAGAGCTTGTGGACAAGGGATCCGTCAGAGAGGTGGGCATGAGAGAGGTCAACAGAGAGGTCAGAGAGGTGGGCATGGGCACCGTCAGAGAGGTGGGCATGGGCACCAACAGAGAGGTCAGAGAGGTGGGCATGGGCACCAACAGAGAGGTCAGAGGGGTGGGCATGGGCACCAACAGAGAGGTCAGAGAGGTGGGCATGGGCACCAACCGAGAGGTCAAAGAGGTGGGCATGGGCACCAACAGAGAGGTCAGAGAGGTGGGCAAGGGCACCAACAGAGAGGTCAGAGAGGTGGGCATGGGGCCTCTAAATGTTATGTTTTGTTCTCATTTAGTTACATAATAGAAAGTATACCTATGTTACAATTATATCTGAAAAATAGTAAAAACTACGTAATTTGCCCAAATGATTGTAGACGATGTCTTCATTGATCCTTCACTTGATTACACATAGGATGGATATTTTGGAAATTATTATTTATTATGTAAATGTGAGTAATGTAAGTGTATTGCTTAATGTGAAACTGTGTAATCTGTCTTTTACATAGTACTGGAACATATTAATTTCAGCACTTCTAAGGCCGATTTGAAACATGTATCTTGCATTGTTTGCTGTTGGATGAACTGATTGTTAAAAGTACTAAACTGAAAGAAGATCATACTGTTGTGTTTCGGTGATTAAACCAAATGTTCCCATTACATATTACAATAATCTTGTGTTTGAAACAATGATTATGTGGACTGGAAACATGTGCAACTGACTGAAAGCATTCCATCAGGTTTTGAAAGAATGACTAGCTGCTTTACAAGTGTGATCAGTTTGGATTTTTGTACTAAGAGTTTTGAAAATGTACACCTTACTTGTGAAAATAGTACCAAAGCGAATAAAAAAAACTGTAATCAGGCACGGAGCCAGACGTTGTAAACATTCGGAGCTTGCCCCAACCTAGGATTTATGGGTTTGATGTGATGCAAGATAGGGACTTCTACACTTAATGCGAGCGCGCACTGCGCGCGAGCGAACATTTTTGTCCATTATTTGAGCGCAAAATGGGGAGTCAGGTGGCTGAGCGGTGAGGGAGTCGGGCTAGTAATCTGAAGGTTACCGGTTCGATTCCCGGCTGCGCAAAATGACGTTGTGTCCTTGGGCAAGGCACTTCACCCTACTTGCCTCGGGGGGAATGTCCCTGTATTTACTGTGTGTCACTCTGGATAAGAGCGTCTGCTAAATGACTAAATGTAAAATAGTTTGAGCTTTAAGTAAAATAATCTAAAAAAATCTTGATTAGTGATGCCATCACTCCGGCCCTGCTCCCATCCATCCTCCCTGACGCGTATCGTTACGGTAGGGCCCCCCGGCCCAGCTATCCGTAGCCTATCTGAGAAAACTTTTTGGAAAAGACGGGCTATGGACCCAACCAACTCTATTTGGGAGGGGAGAACTCCCTCACATGGTACAACCCATGCAGAGGCTGAGGTGTCAGAATGCGGAACGTGTGTAGCCTACTTTAAGAGAAGATAGACTAACGTGAGAAATGTCAACAACAAAAAAATCCTCGACCGGCCCAAAAGTGAAGCGGCCCATCGGGAACTCTCCCGATTACCCACCCCGGCCCTGCATGTGTGTGTGTGTATGTGTGTGTCAGCGTGTGTGTGTGTCAGCGTGTGTGTGAGCATGTGTGTGTGTGGTAGCATGTGTGTGTGTGAGCATGTGTGTGTGTGGTAGCATGTGTGTGTGGGAGCATGTGTGTGTGGGAGCATGTGTGTGTGTGTGTGTAATATCTCATCTCCATGCTTGATCAGGCCCCAGATCCACAGCACCCAGGCAGCCTATCACAGCACTGCACATTCCAAAGTGCCAATCACAAAGGCTGCAGGGGGCATGTCCCTGTGGCTGTGGCTGCTCCTATTGGCTGTGCTGGCAGCCTTCCTGTACTTCATTTACTCCAGCATGGAGGCCAACACAGAAAGCCCGTTTGGAACAGACATCCACAAATAGTCCTCTCTCTCTCTCTCTCTCTCTCTCTCTCTCTCTCTCTCACTCTCACTCTCACTCTCACTCTCACTCTCACTCTCTCCTCTCTCTCTCTGCTACCTCTCCATTTTCCCATTCTCCTTCTCTTTCCTCCATTTTCTCTCCCCCCTTTCTTTTCTGTTCCTGTTCTTACATCTGCACCTAAATTACCAGTTTTTTTTATTAAATAAAACAGCAGAAGTCTTGCAAAAATATTCTTTGTGTGTTTGCTAGTCGTACATACAAACCTCATTTCCAAGAAAAGGGATATTTTCTAAAATGTTATAAAAAGATACATCTGTGATTTGTAAAGTTTCTTGAAACTAACTGACTGAAAAAATATAAATGTTTTCACTAACCCACTTAATTGTATTTTTTAAGTATTCACCGTTTCAGAATTTGATGCCTGCAAGCTGCAACACGTGACAAATAAACTGGAGGATTCCCCAGTGCTCAGGTTAATTGGCAGGATTGGGCATAACAGGAGCATCGACCAAAAGCTCTGTGTTTATAAAGAATGGGTCTGGGCTCATCGCTTCATGCCATCTTTGTGAAAGGATTGTCCGTTCAAAAAGAACATGGCTCAACACAAGTTGCAAAGACTTTAGGTCGTTTAGCTTGTACAGCGCATAATATTGTGGAAAGATTCAGGGAACCAGGGGGGTGTTCCATCAACGTCGCTAACGCAAGTCGCGCTAACATGAATAACGCTGCGTTCACACTGCAGCGTTTTTTAACGCTCTGCATCGCTTGCCTTCCCACAGTACACCACGCTCGGGGGCGTGTTAGACAAGTTAATACAGAGTTGTAGTTCTCGAAGGTCACTGTTGTAGTCATGGCCAAGCATTTGGGTTCATGTACTCACAATATCGATCAAAATACCACTTTTACACAACATTTATGTAAGTGCAAGATTTTACTAGTGCAAGATGACAGTAGAATACATGTTACGCCACCGGTCACTCAACCAGTCGTTTGTAGGCTGGGCTAGCGAGCTAGCAGTGGCACAGAACAGTCACGTAATGTGAAGAGACTAAATTTAAAAGTAGGCTATAAAAACACACTAGGAACAATGACGACATCGGCAACCATGCACCATGCATTATTAGTTTAATGTATTCTTTAAATTCAGGCTCGTCACATTAGTAACTTTGTTCTGAACAGAACTGGGTGTGCAGACACATACGAAAAGTTTCTCCTCCATCTTGAAATTGTCAAACCTAGAAAAGTTTACCATGACGAACACGTTACAAGAAACCAATCCGATTGGCCAACGCTAGCGTTTTCACGCTCCTCATTTACATAAAGTTGAGAAAATCCAACTTGCAACGCTCCGCTCCGCTCGCCTTCCCACAATGCCCTACGCGAGCGTCAACGCCTGGTTTCATTGAAAATGAATTGGAAGCCGACGCGCCGCCCGCTCCGCTGCAGTGTGAACGCAGCGTAAGTCTCACTTGGGTAAACGTCAATTTAGACTAAAGCCTCAAGCCGTTCCACTAACGTTCCGTTCCACTAACAGGCAACGCTAATTCAAGCTAGACCTCAATAAGTTTAGACTGTGCAGCCCAGATCAGGCGATCGTCGAAAAGAGGAGTTATGTCGCAAAAAGTATAGCGTAAAGCAGCAGAGGTGTGTTGTTTCAGCAGCGTAAATTGATTTTTTGAGTTTTTTTGTCCCCAAAAAGGGCAATGTTTCCGCAATTAACACAGCAAGGGAGACAACTTGTCAAACCATTACGACCGTTAAAATGCGTAAATTGTAGACCTACCAAATCTACTTAACATATATATATATATATATATATATATATATATATATATATATATATATATATATATATGCATTTAGGCCTACTGATAATTTGCGTAATTTGATGAGCTGTCTGAAACCGTTCTGACAGGCTAGCCTATGGTCGATATTCTCAACAGGAGATTGAGAATAATAGCCCAAAAAAGAACGTGGCAGCAATTGAAAATTGTAGGATAACATTCAAAACACTGAAGAAGGCCATGGTTAATTGCACTTGATGTGGGCTAATAATGTTTTTGTCTTCACATCTTGAAGAAAAATTAATAAATTACTTCAAAATAACTGTACCACACGCATTTATTAACTGATAGGCTAAATGCTGAGCTTTAAGATAAAAGGGAAAAAATAACCATGACTTAAATGGGGATTCACTGAAATGACTAGTATTGCACAGATCCAGCACTGACTTTTTAGATCAGAAGGTGACCCAAACTGCACACTTTGTTTGGCAGAACAGTCATTTAAAATTGCTCAGCATGACTATCATTATTATATTACGAGTATTTCCAATTAACAGTCTGCCTCCACAGATCCAGAGGGGGCTTGGACAGTGACAGACTGTGGCTGTGCCAAGTGTTGTCACAGCCTCACTTTGGGAAAGCATGCCCTACTGGGAACATTAGGGGAGACTGTTGGGCACAGAATCTAATTGTCTTCTTTGGAAAGGGCACCATTTGGGACACTGTCATGTAGGGGCAGCATAAAGGGCACTTCATAACAGCACCTTTTCCATTGGAAGTAAGGGCATGGGATCAGTCCTATTTAGGCCATTGTAAGGGCACCTTATAGGGTACTGCATCACATTTTCTATACTATAAAGGAACTCATAAAGACATGTTTTTACATTTATAGAGGGCACACTGTCATTTATTGCATGGGGCATCCTGGGCACTCAAGCATATTTCACAATGTGAATGGCAGACAGTAGGGCACTTGGTCTAATTTTTGCCACTCTGAGCATTTTAGAAACACTTTCAACCATGGGGGCACCAGGCAGTCACCCCCTGAGTCTTCCAGTGGGCCTGGATACACCCATGGGGACAGTATATTGCACCTATAATATTGGGGAAGCCAGGGGAGAGGTAATATAGAGGCTTGTCAACATATAGGCTACTTTAAACAATGAAAATACTTTATACAATTGAATAAAAAGTCCTCCTTGATTCTTTGTGTTTCAAGATTACCTGAAAAACTGATGATAATATTCAGGTACTGCTTTGGAGCAAGGTATACCCTTCATATTTCCTGGCATAGTTGCCCGTTCAAGAATGTCCCACATGCAAAGACATAGACAGATGCAGACAGACTGAACAGTGTCAAGGCTTGGCTACAGTGGGTTTGCTTCCTTGTGTGTGATTCCAGCAGACTACATAGTCTAGGCCTACCTACATAGACTGCAGTCTACTACCCTCCTTTCTACTATTATAGTCTACTCTCCTTTCTATTACTTTTTACAAAGGATGGTAGGCTGCTCTTATGTGTTCATTGCCATCCTTAAGAGTTGCTAAAGTGTTATTTCATATATATATATTTATGGGTTTTTTTATTTTTAAGAATGACAATTACATTTATCTAGATAAACTATGCTGGGCCTGCTGAACCTATACTTCTGCCACAGATACTGGTCAGGGAACCATTACTTCTGTCTCTGAAGACCCTTGGGGCTGGTGGGATAAACGCTCTTTGTATAATCTGAGCACCTTCATCCACCACAGGGTTGTCAAAGAACGGATACGCCATAATTGATTGTAACAGAACGTAGACGCTCTGCTTAGTTTCTAAGTCCTTATTTTATGTCAATTAACCAATGGCTTTTGAAAACAAAAGTGACATTATTTCTTAACTTGTTTATTTAAATTAATATATTTTTTGGAGATGAAGTAAACATGTAGATAAATAATTAAAAAACATTTCACCCAGCTACTGAACACACTTAACCCTTGTGCTGCCTTCGGGTCACATGACCCAAAGGTTCATAACGAACCATCGTTGTGTTTACCCAATTTTACCCAATACAAAAACAAATAAAAATAATTATCTTTTAACCCTTGTGCTGCCTTCGGGTCACATGACCCAAAGGTTCATAACGAACCATCGTTGTGTTTACCCAATTTTACCCAATACAAAAACAAATAAAAATAATTTTCTTTTAACCTTTGCAATGTGGGGGGTCTGAGACAACCCGACGGTTAAAAGAAAATGCTTCACTTTGTTTTTGTATGCGGTAAAGTTGTCGCAATACGACGGTGGGTCACAATGACTGATGGGTCAGAATGACCCGAAGATAACACAAGGGTTAACCTTCGCAATGTGGAGGGTCTGAGACAGCCCAACAGTTAAAAGAAAATGCTTCACTTTGTTTTTGTATGCAGTAAAGTTGTCGCAATACGACGGTGGGTCACAATGACTGATGGGTCAGAATGACCCAAAGAGAACACAAGGGTTAAAAGGTATCAAGATGTATTCATCAGTGGACCGATTGCATGCTTTCGCAGAGGAAAAGAAGCCTTCAGTCGACTACTATCTTTCAACACATGGTTGGCATCTGTCTGTCTGACACACAAACTGAGATTTATCAACAACTTCAATGTGTTCTGGAACTGTGCAGACCGTTTTCAAGCTGACGGACTCCACCCAAACCGTAGAGGATCTCGACTACTAACAGCAAACATCAATCACGTGCTCCTGACCACAAATCAAGCTTCTCTCCCTATCCCTGTTGTGTCTAAGCTGACTGATGCATCCCAAACAACCTCCCATGGAACAGAACAGAACATTCAAACAGCCTCCTGCAAGGACATGGGCCCTGCACAGATCTGCACCCCCCGGATGAATTCCCTTGTGATGGAACAGCTCAGTGACAGAGACTTTCCCAAAGAAAAGCTACGCTAGGACAGCCACCATGCTATTTCATTGGACATACCGGTCATCATCACAAACAGAAAATGGCATGGTAAAATGCATGGTTACAAACCTGAAACTAGTGTTAGAAGTCACAGAACTATCCATATTCTTCCAACAGATTTATCTACCCCTGTTTTATCTGTTAATACCCCACAGATGAAACTGGCCCTTCTAAATGTTAGATCACTAAATAACAAAACATTTCTAGTTAATGATCTGGTCAAAGAAAACAACTTAGACTGCATCTGTCTAACAGAAACCTGGCTAAACAATGACACGGCAACAGCAACTTTGATAGAAGCGTGTCCGCCTGATTACAGCTTTCACCAAGTTTCAAGGACATCAAAAAAAGGTGGAGTCGCAGGTATTTTCTCCTCTAAACTGTTGTTCAAAATCACTGAGCTAGGTGAATTCACATCATATGAATATCTTGCTATAGAGATCAAAACCGAATCAATACTTTTTGTTATTATATATCGGCCACCCAAGCACTCGCCAATATTCATACAAGAATTCTCTGAACTATTATCACTATGTGTCACTAGTTATGACAAAGTAGTTTTAAACGGAGACTTAAATATCCAAGTAAATAAAAAAGCAGACCCAAGAACTATTGAGCTCTTAAATCTCCTTGACAGTTTCAATCTAACTCAACACATAACAGACCCAACACACCGGCACGGAAACACACTAGATCTAGTGATAACAACTGAAATATCAATAATATTTCAATAACTGATCTACCCCTCTCAGACCATCATTATATACTTTTTAATGTGGAAATTATCCTAACAAAAACCAAAAAAGAATTCTTAGTCCATAGAACATATTTAGACGATAAAGCTATGATGACATTTTCTGAAAAATTTGCTCTATATGAGCCGACTAACCATGATTGCTCTCTGAATGAAATGGTAGAGAACCTCAATGATGCACTATTATCTGTGTTAGACTCTGTTGCACCACTGAAAACCAAAAAGAAGTGCACAAGCAGAACCTCCCCATGGCTGAGAAATAAAAAGGTTAGTGAAACGAAAAGAAAATGCTGTGCAGCAGAGAGAAAATGGAGGAAAACAAAGATCACTATCCACTACAATATCTATAAAGATACACTAACCACCTATAACAAAACCATCCATCTAGCAAGGAGAGAATATTTCTCCAACATTATTACAGAAAATGACAGAAATTCCAGAGTTCTTTTCTCCACCATTGACCAGCTGCTAAACACTGTCCCTGCCCCACCTCCATCCTCAGCAGTTAAATGTGAAGAGCTTGCTTTGTTCTTCAAGAACAAAATAACTTTGATCAGAGCGAGTATTATTAATAGTGGGGTCGAAACTGACATCAGTAGATTCTGCAACATAACCATGAGCACATTTACCTGTATCAAACTTAGTGAACGTTCCAAAATTGTCAGCGAATCTAACTCCACAACCTCAGATATTGATCCTATACCCACAACATTCTTTAAGCGAGTGTTTGATAGTGTCTCAGGTCCGGTGCTAGAGATTATAAACACATCCCTTAGAACTGGCGTCTTCCCAGATGCCTTCAAAACAGCTGTTGTAAAGCCCCTATTAAAGAAACCCAAATTGGATAACAGTCTACTTGCAAATTACAGACCAATATCAAACCTTCCATTTATTAGTAAAGTACTGGAAAAGATAGTTTTAGTCCAATTAAATTCTTTTCTTGAAGAAAATAACATCCTGGAAGTCTCGCAGTGAGGTTTCAGGAAATATCACAGTACTGAAACTGCTCTCACCAAAATAATTAGCGACCTCAGACTAAACTCTGATGCAAATAAAGTCTCTATCCTTATCCTGTTAGATCTTAGTGCAGCATTTGATACAATTGATCACGACATCCTAATCAATAGACTGGAAAAGCTTATTGGGTTCACGGATAGTGTATTGAACTGGCTGAAATCATATATCACAGGAAGGAAGTTTTATGTTAGTTTAGGTGACCATAGGTCCAAGAAACATGAGAACTGCTACGGGGTTGCTCAAGGAAGCTGCTTAGGTCCATTACTTTTTTCTCTTTATATGTTACCACTCGGTGACATAATTAGAGAACATAACATAGATTTCCATAGCTATGCGGATGACACACAACTATATATATCCACTGAACCCAACGATGCAACGGCCATCAATTCCATTACCAACTGCCTGTTGGCAATAAACAAATGGATGAATGATAACTTTCTTAAATTAAATGAAGACAAAACCGAAGTCCTACTATGTGGCCCCAAATCCAAAAGAGAGATGCTTATTAAGAATCTTGGAGGCTTAACCCCCTGTCTTAAACCAGAGGTGACGAGTCTCGGTGTAATCCTGGACTCAGATTTGAATTTCAACTCTCACATTAATAAAGTGACCAAAACAGCTTTCTTTCACCTGAGGAATATAGAAAAGGTACGACCATTCATAAACCAAAATGATGCAGAGAAGTTAATTCATGCTTTTATATCCAGCCGGCTGGACTACTGTAACACACTTTTCACTGGTCTTCCCAAGAAAACAACTGAAAGACTACAGCTCATTCAAAATTCTGCAGCTAGATTATTAACCAAAACTAAAAGGAGAGAACACATTAGTCCTGTCCTAACTACTTTACACTGGCTCCCTGTTACCTTCAGAATTTACTTTAAGGTCCTTTTCCTCACATACAAAGCTCTACACGGACAAGGACCTAGCTACATTGCTAACTCCTTTATAAACTACACACCAGCTAGAACACTGCGATCATCAAATGCAGGCCTATTAGAGGTCACCAGAAGCAGTCATAAGAAGATTGGTGATTCGGCCTTTGTCAATTACGCCCCAAAACTATGGAACAAATTACCCATAAATATTAGGGAAGCAAACACTCTAGACATTTTTAAAAGACAGCTTAAAACCTACCTTTTTACCGAAGCATTTAAGTAATTTTATCTCAAAAGGGTTTTCCTACTTTTTAAAGTTGTTTTCTCTCTTGAACAGAGATCTTATTGGGATTTTTATTTTTGTTTGAATTGTTTATCACTTGTATTATTGTTTTATTGATTTTATGTAAAGCACCTTGAGCTACAATTCTTGTATGAAATGTGCTATATAAATAAAGTCTTACTTACTTACTTACTACTTACTTTTGCTCTTCATGCCGCTCTAGGCGGCTGCGTATGTCGCCTATAGCAAGGCTGGTGATTAAGAAGCGGCATTTTTGTGTTTGGCGCCCACTGCTGGCATAAAAAAGTAGTGCGTTTGTGTGTCCACACCCATTGTCGTGCCGTTTACTTGGTTGGGGGGGTTTGGGGGTGGCATGGGTAAACTGCACCAAATGTGCTAGGACCACCACTGGCCGTGCCCCCCTGTTTTTGGTTTTTCCCTGCCCTGTGTTTCCCTGTGTCTTGTTGAGTGGTTTCAGTTCTCGTTGGTGTTATCGTGTCCACCTGTGTCTTGTTTGGTTCTGTGTATTTAGGTTCCTGTTTTGTGTCCAGGCTTTGTCTTGTCCTTGCCCTTGTTACTGTGAGTACCCTGTCTGTTTCCCTGTCATAATGAATAACCCCTTGTTTGATGCTCTACCAGGTCACCTCTCCTGTGTTTGGGTCCTACCCCACCACACTACGTAACACAATCGGTGTGTGAAGAGACATTTTTCATCTTTGAATTTATAAAGATACCTTTTCAGTGAAAGAATCACAAACTGTTATTCCAGGTCGGGGTGAACATGTGCATACAACCGCCTTGTTTGGCGTTACAGACTTTTCCCATAAAGTTATATTCAGGAGTTTTTAAGTTCTATAATGTACCTGGGGTCTCTGAGGGCCAGTCTAGTTTGTTTTGTGTTTATTTATCTGTTATGATAGTTATTAACCAAGCCATTCAGACACACAAAGAGGACACACATTTCTCACATTAAGATATTTAGGTTTATTTAATTATTATTTAAGTTTAAGGTCTCAGCCTGCCTGGGCGGCTATCTCACATCCATTCTGGCTAACTTTGCCTTCATTAAAGTCATCGAGGTACTTCTCTAAGTCCTGTGGGGACCATTGTTTTGGTAGTGATTTTCCCTCCTCCAGTTCCAAACCTCTTTCCTTCAGGATTTCGTCGATTGTTTTTTTGTTTTTTACCAAATGTTTGCCGATAAGTGTACCACACTGTGAACATAACAGATATGAGTGATTCAACCTAGTGGGGATTCACTGACATACTTGGAAAAGGGAAAAAATGGCAGCTGTAATGACTAGAAAGTGGGACACAAGCGGACACACAGACAGGGGAACTTCTACTGGCAGTTGGTAAACTCAGCAGGCCGGAATCGGCGTTCCATAATTCGGCAGACAACAAACAAGTCAGCAAGACAGCCTGAAGTATAAACACACAGGGAAGGCAGGCAGGCAGCAGACTAGGTGACAAACTACAGCATCACAGACTGGGGAGCACTCAGACAGCACACAGACAGCACTCAGAAAGCACTCAGACAGCACACAGACAGCAGACAGCACACAGACAGCCCACAGACAGCACACAGACAGCAGACAGACAGCACTCAGACAGCACACAGACAGCAGACAGCCCACAGACAGCACACAGGCAGCACACAGACAACACTCAGACAGCACACAGACAGCAGACAGCACACAGACAGCCCACAAGCAGCACACAGACAGCAGACAGCCCACAGACAGCACACAGACAGCACTCAGACAGCCCACAGACAGCACTCAGACAGCCCACAGACAGCACTCAGACAGCACTCAGACAGCACACAGACAGCAGACAGCCCACAGACAGCACACAGACAGCAGACAGCCCACAGACAGCACTCAGACAGCAGACAGCACTCAGACAGCAGACAGCACTCAGACAGCAGACAGCACACAGACAGCAGACAGCACACAGACAGCACTCAGACAGCAGACAGCACACAGACAGCACTCAGACAGCAGACAGCACACAGACAGCACTCAGACAGCAGACAGCACACAGACAGCACTCAGACAGCACCACGGCGGGGATATTGTCAGATTGAGCAGCTACAGCTGAGGCAGCCAGTCTTACCTGCAGGGAAACCTCTTCTCCATAGCGCACGTAGGTAGCTAGATGTTCACAGTTGTTGGAAAAGGGACGATAATGTTTGCATTTTTTGTGTTTCTCAATGATTCTTGTAATCATTTCAGCTTCAGTGCTTTTAGGCAACTTTCCAAAATCGTCATTTGCCAGCTTGTGTTCCTTCCCGGAAAGCGAGCCGAAGACACAGTTTGCAAGTGGAATGCCTACTGGACCTGCAGTAAGAACAAGCCCACCAGGGCATCATTAGTCTTTAATGCCCACTCAAGCTCTGTTAGGGCTGGGCGATCCCAAAAGTCATATCCTGGTATTTTTAGTCTGAATAGCGATATATATCTGTATTTTCTATGACGTGGGCTAAATGTTTAGTTGTCAGTCGGTGTTTAAGATGTCCCTTAGTTGATTCGTGGCACACAGACACAGAATGAGATTCCTGGAATTATAGATAGTGCAGTGCCCGTGATGCAGCTGGTGATTATAATGTCGGTTAGTTGATGTCGGCAATGTGCAGGTAGAGTTCTTGCATCAGTAAATGCATTAACTCATGTAATAAAATTGACTGATCTATACTGACATAAAGTATCCAACTTATGTTGTTTTTCTGTTAGCTAGCTAGAAGTTCATCCACAAAGAAAACCCTTTGAAAGAAGCTGATTCAATATTATACCAGCTGTCAGCACTTCAACACCTGCATCGGCGTTATAATAGTGATACAACAATGTGCTTCTAAATGACAGTAGCCTATAGAGCTTAGTGGAGCTCAGCGACACGTTGTGTAGTTCGATGCTTTTAGGGATAAAACGCAGCATTGCACTTGTAACAGACGTGGTCTTGCAAGCTCCGTCAGAGGCATACGGGCCACTGTTCACTCCGACCAGGAGTCGAACCTACCACCTCTGACTTCCCAAGCGCCACCACTACCAACTACGCCAACGAAAAGCAATTCGTTGACGCGGGTGGCCTGTTACATACCTGAGGAGTGAGTTTAAAATGTTCCACTAAATCCCACTATAAAACTTGCACAAACACAGCCAGACAGAGATTCCTTGCATTATTCTACAGACAGGGTCCCCAAAGTGTAAGTTATTTTTCCGAAAGGGTAGCTAGCTAGCTTTAGTTAGCTTCCGGGCTAAGTAAGCTAGCATAATACTCGTAGTAATGCTACTACCATGCTAGTGTTACTTGTTAGCCTTCTCATTAGTACATTTTGAAGCCATACTAAAGCGTTTGTGGCATAGTTTTTGTCCATCGGAAAATATTCAGTTGGAATGTTCGAAATCGCATATATGCGACGTTACGCTGTGAGACCAGCATTCGAACGATCACATATGTGCGACGCTACTCCTTAACGGGTTAATGTAACTGGTAGTGATGGGTCGTTCGCGAACGATCCGGCTCTAAGAGCCGGCTCTTACATTTACATTTAGTCATTTTTTAGCAGACGCTCTTATCCAGAGCGACTTACAGTAAGTACAGGGACGCTCTTGAAGGTGAACGTCGGGAGCTGGCTCGCATATCTGAAGAGCCGACTCTATTTTTAATAGATTAATACAGCCTATAAAAACTAAATGATTATGAAATAATTAATTTTAATTGTATTTAAAATAATTGACTGATTCAAAGAACAACAAAAAAATACTTGTAGGCTTAAAGGCGCACACGATCATCCTCACATTCTGTTCCTGTCAATCCTGCATGAGGGAGGGCCGAGCCAACTCACACACAGAGAGTAGTCAAAACTCGGAGGAGAGCCATGACAAATCAATGCATTTTTAAAGATATGTGGTTACGGTCGAGTATGATTTCATTTAATAATTTAATTCAAAAATTTTTCACACCTATCATAGTCAAATTCATAGTTAAAACATGTATTTTTTAAAGAGCCGTTGGAGAGCCAAAAGAGCCGGCTCTTTTTAGTGAGCTGAGCCATACGAGCCGGCTCACGAAAAAGAGCCGGAATGCCCATCACTAGTAACTGGCCCCTGTAACAGTACAACTGGCCCCAGATTGGCCCTCCTAGTGAAAGGGTCTAGAACCACTACTGTGTACAGATGAATCTCAACTAAATCGCATCATGGAATCGCTTCATTTTAACAATCTTGAAATTCACATAGGCCTACCTGTATATTCAAAAATGTCGCTTTCATCGTTTGTCTTGTGGAAGCCATCCACCTTTTCCTTTCCCACATAAACGGCAAAGTGCTTAAAAATAATTACTGGAATGCATGGAATTCTTTTTGGGAAAGCAATTACATCTCCAAACTCGTACTGTGAATGTGAATAAGAATGCAGTCATTAGATTCCAAACAGTACATGCCATAAATATTCCTTATACAAACCCCTATCTCAACAATTCAAAATTGACACTAAGGCCAATTAGGTTTTTTAAATAAGCTGGTATTTGCTAGCCTCTTGGGAGGTACAGAGAGGTAGCCCACAGAAGTGTTACCCTATAGCAGTCCGTTTGATAAGTAGCCAATAAGAAAAGAAAATAAGAAAACTGCTGGTTTAACATCAGTTAATATATAAAAAGAAAAATTGGACAAAGATCCATGACACTGTAACACTTTAAATTACAATTGTTAGTAAATTACACATTTCTACATCAATTAATTATTGAATCATTTTTATTGTGAACTACTCACGTAAGTATAATTCATTTGTAATTTAAAGAGTACACATATTATAGTTATAGCATTAACAAAAACCAAAAATATAAATGTACATGTATTCCCACTAGGTATTTAGAAGCCACTGCACTAATCACCTGAGCCACAATGACCCCTTGTGTACAAAACCTACATAAACCTTTTATTCAACTATAAACTATAAACCCTAAAAGCCACTGACCGCCTCAACTGTCACTGTGATGACCAGGACAAGGAGCACGGCTCCACTCAACAGCAGTCTCATCTCTGCAGCTGGAAACATGAATCAGGACAACATGAACACATGAATCAGGACAACATGAACACATGAATCAGGACAACATGCCAAAGGGTTTATTGCATACAGTAGAAGATCTCAAAATGTTAGAATCATCTCATGTGCTTTAGCAAGATACTGTGTGATTATTACATTGCCACATCAAAGCTGGAGTACAACTGGTGTTGGAATACAGTAGAAAAATATACAAGTAAACTCTACATGTCAGAAAAATTCCTCAAATGTATTCACCTTAGTTCTTCTCTTCAGGAGACAATCTAGAGTTTCAAGAAAGTCTGAAGAAAATTTGACATTGAACATTTGTTATATTAGTCATACAGTGAGTTTGTAAAACATGATATATTGAAGTATGAATGTCAGAAAACACCTGCTGCCTGCAGAGTTCCAAACAATGAAACAGTTTACAGTATAAATGATGAACAATAACAATAATGAACTCTTGTAACTCAAAAGCACAAAGGACACAAAACTCTTACCTGCTTTCCAGAAACATCTGAAGCCCTCTCAGACAGACGAAAGCAGACCCTTAAATATAGTTCAGAACAGTGGAGGACAGCCCAGCACATGATAACAGTGGGCTGATGCCTATCATCCAGACTCATTTCACTTCCATCTCCAGGGAAGAGTTTATTACATGTGAGATTCAAATTCTGTCCTGACACTGATATGAAGCTATAGGAGCTCTGCCACTTCTTATCTCCCAACACATATGTCTGCTGCTGGCCACT
Source organism: Osmerus eperlanus (assembly GCF_963692335.1). Classification (NCBI taxonomy): domain Eukaryota; kingdom Metazoa; phylum Chordata; class Actinopteri; order Osmeriformes; family Osmeridae; genus Osmerus; species Osmerus eperlanus. The sequence goes on along the minus strand of NC_085021.1, from coordinate 22,774,108 downwards.
ACACACGTCCATGTTGTTGAGGGAAATTAAGAGAATTGTTACATTTATCTATCCAGCCTCATCAGAAACCTGTTTTTAAACCGTGAATATCAGAGGAGGACCTCATGCATCGGGGGGTCGCAAAGTATGAACCAATGCTATTTGTTGGCCGTGTTTCACAAAGTTATATCACATCTCTAAAGCAACATTGTCTGAGTTTAAATGGGCTGCAAAGGGGTTTTATAGCTAAATATCTTCATTGAATGATGTCGAGCATCTTCAGCCAAGACTTGACGATACCACACAGCATCACTGGGATCTTGGGGAAGGTTTGTTGTTTATCAGAAAGATCTTACAGTGCAGGGTCAAATTATCTTGTTCTCCCAACAGATGTGTAGGTAAAAACCCCTTGGCAGTGGGAGAGATCGGAGGAGAGAGACCAGTCTGGTTCAGACTGACAGAAAGGAGACACTAACTCAAATGGCAGCGTGTTTCTGCAGTGCTACGCAGAACCATGAAGAACGTGTTCCACAGGACCCTGAGGCCACCGTGGACACACACTCGAGGACTGGACCAGTCTGGACCAGTCTGGACCAGTTTGGACCAGTCTGGACCAGTCTGGACCAGTCTGGACTCATCTGGACCAGACTGGCATATCCGCATGAATCTGTGGATCAATCCTCTCAGTGTGTCCTAGCCTCTCCATGCAGCAGGATCAGGTACCATGTCTTAACCCTTGTGCTGCCTTCGGGTCACATGACCCAAAGGTTCATAACGAACCATCGTTGTTTACCCAATAGAAAAACAAATAAAAATAATTTTCTTTTAACCTTTGCAATGTGGGGGGTCTGAGACAGCCCGACGGTTAAAAGAAAATGCTTCACTTTGTTTTTGTATGTAGTAAAGTTGTCGCAATACGATGGTGGGTCACAATGACTGATGGGTCAGAATGACCCGAAGATAACACAAGGGTTAAAGCACAGCACACACATGCCATCTCAACATTCTACATATTTGAATAAGATCACATGTGGTTCACGGTTACAATTAGATAAGTTAGACGTTAAAGAACATTTGCCTATCCTGTCCCTGTGCTAAAGAACAACGTCCCCTCTGGGTTTGATGTGTTTGAGAAGGCAGGATAGTAGACATACCAACTTCTTTTATCAAAGTTGTTGTAGGGTTTTGCATGAATGGACAAGATGACTCATTCAGCTTAAGACTTTTATGAGCAGTGACGGTTGGCCTTATCTCAACAATGTCCCACCTTCTCTGAGACTGAGAGGTGGAGGAGAAAAGCATTAATATTGCTGAAGGCACAATAGTTGTGACACTTGTCCTTCCTACAGTGATTAATGGATCATTTCTAATGGGAAAAGTGCTGTAAGAACCCACACTCTACGTGTTCCAAACACCAGGAAACGTCTTACGGTTGGTGAAGCGCTGTTCAGTTTTTTGAAACATAACCGGTAAGTTTCAGATTTGTCAGGTAAAATAAATCATTTCCAGACATCTGACTGACAAGTCTGTGTGCTCAGACACTCTCCTCTCTCTCTCCTGGTCTCTCCTTTCTCTCTCCTGGTGTCTCCTCCTGGTCACCTGGGCAACAGCCACACCTCAGACAGCCTTGAGAACCTTCAGCAAGGTCCGACTCCCCCTCACACCTCCTGCCTTTTCCCAAGCAGGCCTACTATGGGGGGATTTGAACCTGCTACCTCTTGATCTGCAGTCAAATGCTCTAACCACTGAGCTACACCCAAACCTAGAACACAATCTGACAATGAAAACTCAACACCAGTTTCAATATTGAATATATTCAATATTTGTGAAACTCCAGTCAGAATTTATATTGACAAAGAACACAATTACAGTAAATAAAAGTTGTAATTTAAACAAATTTATACACGTTGCTCACAAGCCTATGAATACATCTGAATTAAATTCATAACTTTTTTAATAGTTTTACCAACTGTAAAAGTGTGACATTAAAACATGTTTTGATGGCCTTTCAGTGTGAGAGCAGAGCAGCTCTGGGTCCTGGCTGGAGGGTCAGAGCAGAGCAGCTCTGGGTCCTGGCTGGGGGGTCAGAGCAGAGCAGCTCTGGGTCCTGGCTGGGGGGTCAGAGCAGAGCAGCTCTGGGTCCTGGCTGGAGGGTCAGAGCAGAGCAGCTCTGGGTCCTGGCTGGAGGGTCAGAGCAGAGCAGCTCTGGGTCCTGGCTGGAGGGTCAGAGCAGAGCAGCTCTGGGTCCTGGCTGGAGGGTCAGAGCAGAGCAGCTCTGGGTCCTGGCTGGAGGGTCAGAGCAGAGCAGCTCTGGGTCCTGGCTGGGGGGTCAGAGCAGAGCAGCTCTGGGTCCTGGCTGGAGGGTCCTGATGATGCAGGAAGTCTCTGATGATGCAGGAAGTCTCGGATGATGCAGGAAGTCTCTGATGATGCAGGAAGTCTCTGTATCTACCGGACAGAGCCTCCAACTGGACCGCTGGAACACACACACACACAGTGAGTGAGTCAGTGAATGTGTGTGTGCGCGAGTGTGTGTGTGCAAATGTGTGGGTGTGTGCGCACGCGCATGAGAATGTGTGTGTGCGAGAGTGTGTGTGTGCGCGCATGCAAGAGTGTGTGTGTCGAGAGTGTGTGTGTGCGACAGTGTGTGTGTGTGCCTACAGAGGGGGTGCTTCTCTCCATGTCTCCAGTGCAGAGCTCCTGTGTCGACGTCCCTCACAGTCTCCACCACACACTCACACACCTCAGATACCTGCTGCAACACTCCCAGCTCCTGGAGGGAGGGGGGGGGGGAGGGAGGGGGGGAGGGAGAAAGGGAGAGGGAAGGAAGGGGAGAGGGAGGGAGAGTGAGGGAGGGGAGGAGAAATAAATAAAGTGAGAATGTGAGTGAAAGATCTTGAAAGTGAAAGAATGAAAGTGTGCTGATGTGTAAGTGTTTAGGGATGTAGTGTGTGTGTGTGTACCGTGCTGCAGGTCAGCAGCAGCTGGTGTACTCTGCTGAAGGTGTGTGTGTGTGTGCTGGGGCTGGGCGGCGCTCTGCTGCAGTAGGGCCTGAGGTCAGCATCGTACACACGGCTAAACGCAGCCATGAGCTGCAGCAGGTCACACAGCGCCACACGCAGCGCACACTCAGAGAACACGCTGGGACGCTGAGCCTCGCCACGCAGGAACTCACACTGAGAGAGGAGGAGAGAGAGGGAGGGAGGGGGAGGGAGAGGAAGAGAGGGGGAGAGGAGGGAGAGGGAGGAGAGAGAGAGAGAGGAGGGCAAGAGGAGGGAGAGAGAGAGGGGGAGGGAGGGAGAGGAGGGAAAGAAAGAGAGAGGAGGGAGACGAAGGGTGAGGGAGAGAGGAAGAGGAGGAGGTGGAGAGAGGAGGGGGAGGGAGGGAGAGAAGAGGGAGAGAGAGAGAGGAAGAGGAGGTGGAGAGAGAAGGTAGAGAAAGAGGACTATTTACTAATTTAAAAGCACTTACACACACCACATCATTCAGCATTTACTGAATTTACATACATACATACATACTGACCTCTGGTACATACATACATACTGACCTCTGGTACATACATACATACATACATACCTCTGCCTGTAGTTGCTCAAGGGCAGTCTGGGTGGACTGGAGGAGGGCTGTGACATCATCAGTCCTAGCCCTTGGCATGCTGGGTACTGACCTCTGACCTTTCCTAGGAGCCCTGGAGAGAAAGTTAGGAGGGGGGGAGGTTAAAAAAAGAGACAGAGAGAGAAAGACAGAGAGAGAGAGACAGAGAGAGAGACAGAGGGATACCTGATGTCCACAGGCCAGGGGTTGAGGGAGGGCTGGAGGATGTGTGTGAGGCAGGACTGAGCCTCTGGGTTAAACAGCTCTCTCAGGAGGCTGTCTCCAGCAGGCCCCACGCAGCCTGGGACCAAAGTTAGGAGCTGCTCCAGGAACTGCAGCTGCCGCAGGGGGCACACGCTACCCTGGGGGGGGGAGAAATTGAGTGAGAATGTAATGGCAGTACACAAAGCCAATACTAAACTTCCCACGTTTGTGAATGTCTCCTCTCCTCATCAACCACACCCTCCATCCTCTCCTCATCAACCACACCCTCCATCCTCTCCTCCTCAACCACACCCTCCCTCCTCTCCTCCTCAACCACACCCTCCCTCTCTCCTCCTCAACCACACCCTCCCTCCTCTCCTCCTCAACCACACCCTCCCTCCTCTCCTCCTCAACCACACCCTCCCTCCTCTTCTCCTCAACCACACCCTCCCTCCTCTTCTCCTCAACCACACCCTCCCTCCTCTCCTCCTCAAACACACCCTCCCTCTCTCCTCCTCAACCACACCCTCCCTCTCTCCTCCTCAACCACACCCTCCCTCCTCTCCTCCTCAACCACACCCTCCCTCCTCTCCTCAACCACACCCTCCCTCCTCTCTCCTCCTCAACCACACCCTCCCTCCTCTCCTCCTCAACCACACCCTCCCTCCTCTCCTCCTCAACCACACCCTCCCTCCTCTCCTCCTCAACCACACCCTCCCTCCTCTCCTCCTCAACCACACCCTCCCTCCTCTCCTCCTCAACCACACCCTCCCTCCTCTCCTCCTCAACCACACCCTCCCTCCTCTCTCCTCCTCAACCACACCCTCCCTCCTCTCCTCCTCAACCACACCCTCCCTCCTCTCCTCCTCAACCACACCCTCCCTCCTCTCCTCCTCAACCACACCCTCCCTCCTCTCTCCTCCTCAACCACACCCTCCCTCCTCTCCTCCTCAACCACACCCTCCCTCCTCTCCTCCTCAACCACACCCTCCCTCCTCTCCTCCTCAACCACACCCTCCCTCCTCCCTTCTTACCTTGATCAAGTCCAGGTCATTTATTTCACACAACATCATCTCATGCCCAAACCCAGCCAGCTCTTAGAACAGAGAGTGTGTGAGAAAGAGAAGAAATATTTACATTATTACATCATAATAATAAATTGTATTTGTAAAGCGTCTTTCTACAGTACATTATAATCACAGTCTTACTACATAATATACAAAAACTGCTTGAAACTCTTTTATTGTTATTATAATTATTATGATTGATAACGAATCATCAATGTAATCCGGGGCGCCCTGCACTGCTTTAAAGGTCAACATGAGAATGAAGAATGAACGTGTTAAAGCACGCCTGGTGCTTTAACAAAGCACAGCAGAAGATCAAGGACATCATTCTAACAGTGTTTCAGTGTTCAGAGATTAAGTCTGTATGTACCAGTCACATCGCAAAGTAAGCACATCTCAGCTAAATGAGATGTCTCAGCTACAATCTGGTGTGTGGTAGTAGTGGAGGTGTGGTAGTAGTGCAGGTGTGGTAGTCGTGGAGGTGTGGTAGTAGTGGAGGTGTGGTAGTAGTGCAGGTGTGGTAGTCGTGGAGGTGTGGTAGTAGTGCAGGTGTGGTAGTAGTGCAGGTGTGGTAGTCGTGGAGGTGTGGTAGTAGTGGAGGTGTGGTAGTAGTGGAGGTGTGGTAGTAGTGGAGGTGTGGTAGTAGTGGAGGTGTGGTAGTAGTGCAGGTGTGGTAGTAGTGGAGGTGTGGTAGTAGTGCAGGTGTGGTAGTAGTGGAGGTGTGGTAGTAGTGGAGGTGTGGTAGTAGTGCAGGTGTGGTAGTAGTGGAGGTGTGGTAGTAGTGCAGGTGTGGTAGTAGTGCAGGTGTGGTAGTAGTGGAGGTGTGGTAGTAGTGCAGGTGTGGTAGTCGTGGAGGTGTGGTAGTCGTGGAGGTGTGGTAGTCGTGGAGGTGTGGTAGTAGTGCAGGTGTGGTAGTAGTGCAGGTGTGGTAGTCGTGGAGGTGTGGTAGTCGTGGAGGTGTGGTAGTCGTGGAGGTGTGGTAGTAGTGCAGGTGTGGTAGTAGTGCAGGTGTGGTAGTAGTGGAGGTGTGGTAGTAGTGCAGGTGTGGTAGTAGTGCAGGTGTGGTAGTAGTGGAGGTGTGGTAGTAGTGGAGGTGTGGTAGTAGTGGAGGTGTGGTAGTAGTGGAGGTGTGGTAGTAGTGGAGGTGTGGTAGTAGTGGAGGTGTGGTAGTAGTGCAGGTGTGGTAGTAGTGGAGGTGTGGTAGTAGTGGAGGTGTGGTAGTCGTGGAGGTGTGGTAGTAGTGGAGGTGTGGTAGTAGTGCAGGTGTGGTAGTAGTGCAGGTGTGGTAGTAGTGGAGGTGTGGTAGTAGTGCAGGTGTGGTAGTAGTGGAGGTGTGGTAGTAGTGGAGGTGTGGTAGTAGTGCAGGTGTGGTAGTAGTGGAGGTGTGGTAGTAGTGGAGGTGTGGTAGTAGTGCAGGTGTGGTAGTAGTGGAGGTGTGGTAGTAGTGCAGGTGTGGTAGTAGTGGAGGTGTGGTAGTAGTGCAGGTGTGGTAGTAGTGGAGGTGTGGTAGTAGTGCAGGTGTGGTAGTAGTGGAGGTGTGGTAGTAGTGCAGGTGTGGTAGTAGTGGAGGTGTGGTAGTAGTGGAGGTGTGGTAGTAGTGGAGGTGTGGTAGTAGTGGAGGTGTGGTAGTAGTGGAGGTGTGGTAGTAGTGGAGGTGTGGTAGTAGTGGAGGTGTGGTAGTAGTGCAGGTGTGGTAGTAGTGGAGGTGTGGTAGTAGTGGAGGTGTGGTAGTAGTGGAGGTGTGGTAGTAGTGCAGGTGTGGTAGTAGTGGAGGTGTGGTAGTAGTGGAGGTGTGGTAGTAGTGGAGGTGTGGTAGTAGTGCAGGTGTGGTAGTAGTGGAGGTGTGGTAGTAGTGGAGGTGTGGTAGTAGTGCAGGTGTGGTAGTAGTGGAGGTGTGGTAGTAGTGGAGGTGTGGTAGTAGTGCAGGTGTGGTAGTAGTGGAGGTGTGGTAGTAGTGGAGGTGTGGTAGTAGTGGAGGTGTGGTAGTAGTGGAGGTGTGGTAGTAGTGGAGGTGTGGTAGTAGTGGAGGTGTGGTAGTAGTGCAGGTGTGGTAGTAGTGGAGGTGTGGTAGTAGTGGAGGTGTGGTAGTAGTGGAGGTGTGGTAGTAGTGCAGGTGTGGTAGTAGTGGAGGTGTGGTAGTAGTGCAGGTGTGGTAGTAGTGCAGGTGTGGTAGTAGTGGAGGTGTGGTAGTAGTGGAGGTGTGGTAGTAGTGGAGGTGTGGTAGTAGTGCAGGTGTGGTAGTAGTGCAGGTGTGGTAGTAGTGGAGGTGTGGTAGTAGTGCAGGTGTGGTAGTAGTGGAGGTGTGGTAGTAGTGGAGGTGTGGTAGTAGTGCAGGTGTGGTAGTAGTGGAGGTGTGGTAGTAGTGGAGGTGTGGTAGTAGTGGAGGTGTGGTAGTAGTGGAGGTGTGGTAGTAGTGGAGGTGTGGTAGTGTGCTCATCACCTTGGTTCAGGGTGTCTGGGTCTCTAGTCCTTATGGAGGAGAGCCTCTTACTCAAAGATGGACTGATGCTGTAGAGAGAGCAAGAGGGGGAGACCAAATGTTAGTGAGGAGGAGGGTGAGAGATGGACAGTGGGAGAGATGAGGGGGGAGGGAGAGAGGATGAGAGATGAGTGGGAGAGAGATGAGGGGAGAGAGGAAGAGAGATGGGGAGAGGAAGAGAGATGAGGGAGAGGAAGAGAAAGGGGAGAGAGGAAGAGAGAGGGGGAGAGAGGGGAGAGAGGAAGAGAGAGGGGGAGAGAGGAAGAGAGAGGGGAGAGAGGAAGAGAGAGGGGAGAGAGGAAGAGAGAGGGGAGAGAGGAAGAAGGGAAGATAATCCTGTTGACCTTTGAGTTAACTTGTTAGACACTGAATACTTCAGAAGAGCACCGATTACTTAAATTAAGATACTCGACAGATACCGTTTACATAGTTACAGCAACTCACGTGGTACAAATCCAGGTGAGGATATCGGTGCGATGCTGGGAGGGCGTGCACAGAAGATCCAGCATACTGGCAGGCTCGCGGAGAAACAGTCCCTCCACCAACGGACACGACGCCGCCTGCGCAGTATGAAACAACACGATGTCGATATTATTATGATCCTACTTGTGCCCGCATAGAGTCCGCTTAGCTGTATAGTTATACAGTTACTAAATTTATAAATAAACTAACTATATAGTTATACAGTAGCATTAACAGCCGGAACGTTAGCCAGTTAGCTTTGTAGGATACAGCAAGCTGGCCAATGTGTTGATAAGATTGACTCGGCGCATTCTATGTTGATACATCCAACAGTACAGCTTGCTGGGATTCCTAACGCCATACAAAGTAAAGGTTAGAGTTGTAAGTAAACGTGTTCACCTGTAGAGCGGTGTAAACATTTAGGGCGAGTTGATTTTCTTTCAAAGCACCCGCCATCTTCCCTTCCATGACAGTTGGACGGATATGACGTATATTTTGTGAATGAATGCAATACTGCCCTCTAATGATCAATTGACAGTAGTGCAACACATTTCAAAACCGTTCTTTAAAGGAGACATGACATGCTGTTTTTGGATGATTTTATATAGGCCTTAGTGGTCCCCTAATACTGTATCAGAAGTCTCTTTCCCGAAATTCAGCCTTGGTGCAGAATTACAGCCACTACTAGCAGTCCCACAAGGAGCTTTCCTCAGAACGGCAGTTTTGGTATCTGTAGCTTTAAAAGCTAATGAGGAGCGGAGGGGAACCGAATAATCTTTAAATGTTGCATTAAAGATACATGCCCATGGATATTTTGAACTACTTACCAAATGACTCGCCATTGAAATCATCAGCATTCTAGTTTTGTTCTTATTCGCTGACGTTATTTGTGTGATAGACAGACGAAAATGTCCAATGATACTAGACACAGAAATTGCTATATTTGATTGGCTTAGATGGTTTTGGGAGCAGTGTTCCCGCCTTCTTCTACGGAGACACAAAACTTTTTTTTACAAGTACACAAATCTTTTTCTTCTACGGAGACACAAAACTTTTTTTTACAAGTACACAAATCTTTTTTGCAAGTTACAAATCTTTTTTGCAAGTACACAAATCTTGCCTTCTTCTACGGAGACACAAAACCTTTTTTTGCAAGTACACGAATCATTTTCTACAGAGACACATCTTTTTTGCAAGTTACAAATCGTTTTTACAGAGCTCGCTCTCCTGGCACTAATTTCACGCCATACATTCTAAGGGTAGCAGGCTAGGTAACCATATACAGTAAAGCTACAAAATGATATAGCGTTAATTAACTTACTTGTCCGAGGTTAGTAGCTGGACGAAGGACAGTTAGTACTGATCCAGAATTTAATTTCAGCAAGACCAGTTTTGTATTAGCTCAAGTTGAGGAAACAGTCGTGGCTGAAGTGTTTGGCGCAGACATACAAAACAAATGCGCCTACAACAGAAGTTGTGTAGGTGCATTTCCAGAGAAAATTAAATTAAGATACTGGGTCTTCAGAGGCTCTGATGAAGGAACTGTAAAAAGATTTTTGTTTTCCTTTGTACATCCAAACTGAGCAAATGTAATGCTTCGTTGGTTTGCAAGCCATGATGTCTCTCGAGGATAAAAACACTTGCACGGTCGTAGCTCAGTTTCTTATGGGCGGGCCAGATTCTCTGGGCGGGCAAAGCAGAGAGAGGGGAGGTAACCTTCCTCCTTGTGACGTAACAAAGAGGAGATTTTCAAACAGAGCAATTGAGCTTTCATTTTCTGAAAGGCGGAGAAGAACACCCAGGGCTTGGTTTACACAGATCGAAAATTCTACCCACTGGGGGACCAAAGGCAGGCTAGGGGAACTCATATTAATGTTAAATAACCTCCTAAAGTGAAGTTTTCATGTCATGTCACCTTTAAGAATGCATTAAATCAGTGACATAATGTTTTAAATGTTAAAAAGCATTGAATACTTAATATTGACATTTTAACACCAACAAATTTGTTGGTTTTTAATTCACCTCTTTAAAATTGAAATATTAATTTATGGTACATGTAAAAATAATCAGATTGCAACATCCGGGATACCAAGGATAAAAACATAGACATGGTTCGGAGAAATTAGATGGTTCGATTGCATTCAGGCTCGATTGCCTTACCTATCCTTGGTATCCCGGATGTTGCAATCAGATTTTTTTCATCTGTTTTTTTCGCCTCGAATTTTGGGTATCTGAACCTCACCATTCGAATTTTGCATTCGAATTTTGCATTCGAATTTTGCATTGGAATCATTGCATTTTGGGGACCTGAATTTTACTGTTCCAATTTGAGCAACCTGAATTTCCGAAGCTTGAATTTTTGGATCAGATTTCTTTTTTTACATTGAAATAAATTCATATTTCAATTTTGAGGGGGTTAGGGTTTGGCGGTTTGAGGTGAATTCAAAACCAACAATTCGGTGGTGTTTAAATTTAAATATTAAGTATTCAATGCCTTTTAAAAATCAAAACATTATGTCACTGATTTGCTTCCATAGCAGTATGTTTGTTCTCGACAAAAGCTTTGACAAATATATCTCAACCAATCTTTAGAGTGACATCAAGATTTCACAAAACTGTCATATGCATGGTTTAGACCAGTGTAGATGATCACAGAATAATAGATTTAGGAAAAGCACACAGACAAACATACACTTGTCAAAGTTATTATTGTAGAATACTTTGATGTCTTTTTTCTTTCATACAGACAAAAGGTGTGAGTCCCTCCCTGTAAACTGTCTTACAATACAGATTATTCTACAGCATACAGGTGTGTTCCTCTCATATATAGGTACTTATTCGCTTAAGTAACAGGCAAGTAATTCTTATATATATTCAATAGTTTGAACATTGTTTCGTTTTTTTTTCTTCAAAATCTTTTTGTTGGTCTTTTTCATTTTAGCACTGTTAGTGCTGCATTTGCCTGTTGATCGAAGAACAGCGCTGAAATGTGCAACAAAGACCGTTCTACACATAATATTTACAACAGGATGAAACCCTGGTGGATATGACCGTCTCCAAATGTGTTTGTCTTTAATCAGTGAGATGGCAGTAATACTTAGAGCGCCTCCCATGCAGCCTACCCACAATGCAACAGAGCTTCTGCAGTCTGTCAGCGTCAGCGGTCTGTCTCGGACACAACCTCTGACCTCGTCCCCTAGCTACTCTGCTGAAGGAAACCCCTCCCCAACGTTGACACCCTCCCAACGCTGTTCTAGTCTGTTCAGGAACTGCAGCTCTGAGAGAACGCTCTGGAGAGTGACACCCTTCCAGAACTGTTTTAGTTCTAGAACACTGAGGAGGATGACATAATTCCAGAACTGTTCTAGTTCTAAAACGCTCAGGAGAATGAGACCCTTCCAGAACTGTTCTAGTTCTAGAACAGTGGGAGCACCGATGGATAATAATAAATAACAATTATAATTTTAACAAGAATGATAGCAATGATAATAATAATAGTAACCGTCATTTATCATTTGATTATAATAATAGTAATAATAATATACAAGCACTTACATGTTATATGTCTTTTTCTTTACAAAAAGAAATAGTAAAAGTAAAATTAAGAGATAAATAAAACATCTAAAAAGTAAAGGTATCAGGAGACTACCTGTTAAAGACACACTTGTGCACTTCTGATATGTACACAACTGCTGTTGTACAATAATTTATAACTTTTATACTAAATATATTATATACTCTTTTCACATTGTGTTTTCTGCTTCCCTCACAACATCATAATGAAACAATATTCCAGGATGGATGAAATATTTGCCTGTGTGTGCGTGTGTGTTAGGTCTGGGAAATAATAAGTTATTTGAGGTTAAAATACATTAACAAGTTGGATAAAAGGAGTACAAATGTACAGGTTAGAATACCAGTGGCATTAAGTCTCCTGGTTTCTTTTAGTGGGTGTGCGTGAACCTGTGTGTACGTATGTGTGTGTGTGTATGTGTGTGAGTGTGAGAGAGACTGAGAGAGAGGAGGGGAAAGCAGAGTTACAAAGCAGTGACATACTATAACGTAATACCAACACATGAAGTGACACACAGTAAATGATACCAACGCATGCTTCTATTGGACAGACCAGCAGTATGTCACAGCCTTTCTGCCTCTTGATTGGCCAGGTCTGGCTGAGGGGCGTGTCTAGAAGAAGGTACAGGTGAGCAGGATACTCAGAGAACCCCATGTACCTCGAATCAGAACGAGATGGAGAACAAGATGGAGAACGAGATGGAGAACGAGATGGAGAACGAGATGGAGAACGAGCCAATGCCAGCCCCTCAACGTTCTACCTTCCTGTCTGAAGGCTTCGGGAGGTCTTAGAGTGGGCGTGGCAGTCTGTTACCCATCGACGCTCTGGCCCTTCCCTGGAGGGGGGTGATGGGGACATGATTAGGGGGAGGGCAGGCAAACTTAGTATTTCCTGGTTAGAGGGGGGGGGGGGTGGAGTGGGGTTAGGGTTAGGCAGCAGCTGACTGAGATTGGAATGTGATGGACGCTTCGGAATGTTCCAGCGTTCTATGGAATGTTGGCGTGGAATGCGAAGGAATGTCGCGGCGTGTCGTGTTTCTACTGCATGGTAGTGTGTATTAGTGTGTGGTAGTGTGTATTAGTGTGTTATAGTGTGTATTAGTGTGTGGTAGTGTTTTGTAGTGTGTGGTAGTGAGTGATATATATATAGCATGTCCTGTCCTGATATGTTCCGTGTCACGTGATTGGTTAATGCCTTGGTTAAGGTTTGATCATGTGATCTTGTTAATGGCAGTGAAAGGGGGCGTGTCCAGCCCTGACAAAATGCAGCTTGATGTTTATTTAAAGGTAACTCTGGCAGCTGTACACTGCCCTTATAATACTGGGGGGGGGGGGTCTACGTGCCCGTCACTGCTGATTGGGTGACATCTCTGACACACCCACCAAACGAGAGAAAACGCGTCTCAAAGCTTGCCAAACGCCATTTCCAGTGCCCATGGTGTGTGAGTGGTGACATGATCTCATTGGCCAGGCTGTTAGCCTGTGACCTTGGCCTCATGTAAATCATGGCTCCCATTGGACACTGAAGAAGAGAGGGAGGGGCCTGGTTTTGCTGTTCCTGTATGGTCTGAGCCTGCCCCTTGGGGGCATCTCAACAGTCTCAGACGGATTCCTTCTGGAGAGGGCTATGTGGCAGACATGGAGAACACGGGAACCCTACAGAGAGATTTGAGATGCACCGGGGAGGAGTGGGGGGTCTTAAAGGGCCGGCGCTGTGACTGGGTGCTGTCATTTAAAGGGTTTCGGCTCCATAAGCAGCAAGCTGTAACAGCAAACATTGTATGGTGAGAAGGTGGGAGAGATTAAGAGAGAGTGGGAGAGAGAAAGCGAGGAAGATAGAAAGAGTGAGAGAGATAAAGAGAGAGAGATAAAGATAACGTTTGGATCTGTTTTGTGAAGTAGCTAGTATGCAGCAGATGTTTGTAGAGGTTCACACAAACTAGCCTAACCTTCAGAGGAAGGGGAAGTCTGAGTAATGAGGGGTGTGGCCAAAATCTCAGGCAGTGTCAGGTGATCTCGGAGACCAATAGGAAAGCTGTATTAAGTTGACACTGCCCAGACATATTTTTTTTCATATCATTTTTTGTTTTTTTTATATTTAGTTTTTAGCTGACATTTTGTTACTTAGTTAATATTATGTTTAAATTAATCTTAGTTTGCTATTTCAGATTTTTTTTTTTTTGATTTTTGGTTGTTTTTCATAAGGGACAAGACATTCCACAACACAGCAACTCAGGAGGGAAACATCCCAAATAAAGAACAAAAGTACACAACACATGAACTCATGTAACAATTCTGAGTTAAAAAAACTGATGGAAAAAATAATCAATAAATATAAATAAATAGATCACATGACTAAATGGTCATGATGTAGTTAAAGCATAATTAGCAGAGCAATCCTAAAAGAATTACAGAAGAGTAGCATTTAAGATGATAATCAGAGCAATAACGATTGGCAATGGCAATATTGTGGTATAATGGTGGTGATAATAATAATAATCCTAATAAGGAACATCAATAAAATCCCCCGATGTCACATGACCCTGTTGATCCACTGTTGCATCCTGGGAAGTGGAGTTTTATTTCCGCTGTGTCCATCCCCTCATCTCCCTGCCCTCTCGCTTGGACAGAGATTGTGAGTGTGTGTGAGAGTGTGTGTGTGTGAGAGACAGAGAGAGAGAGAGTGTGTGTGGGGGAGAGGAGGATAGGGGGAGTAGAGATGGTGTGTGTGTGTGAGAGAGAGAGAGTGTGTGTGTGGGAGAGAGAGAGAGTGTGTGTGTGAGAGAAGGACAGGGTGAGGTGACCGGGTGACAGGGTGAGATGGAGGAAGCAGGGTGAACGGAGAGGAAGGTGTTTTGTTTGTAATGTCTCTTTCTTTATCATCTTCCCTCCCTCCCTCCCTCCCTCCTTCCTTCCTTCCTTCCTTCCTTCCTTCCTTCCTTCCCTCCATCCTTACACTGGGGATTTGGATGAAAATGTCTTGTCAGTGTCCTCTCTCCCCCTCCCTCCCCATCAGTTATAAGGAAGTCTCCACACAGTAAAGGGGATCAACAGGGTAACAGGGCCTGGGCCTTTCCCTGCCGTTGCTACGGTTACTGTCGCTAGGAGTCACGCGGCCGCCGGTGTAGCATCGGTTGCTGTTGTTGTTGTTGTTCCTGTTGCTAGGGGTGACGGGCAGGCTGTGCTGCCGGTAGGGGGCGTGTGGGGCGTGCTCGGACGGGCTGGGGGCGGGGGGGGCTTGCGCAGGGCCGGGTGCTGGTATCTGCTGAGCTCTGATTCGTCATCCACGTCGGTGTCGTCGATGAGCGGGATGTTGTGGATGAGGTCGTTGATGAGGAACTCCGGGTGAGCCATGAAGTTGTGGATGGAGTTCCGGGACTCCGGCTTCTCCCGGCTCTCGTACAGCGAGCTACGGAAGGCCTTCACCACCCGCATCTGGGCGCAGGGAGGGGTGGAGGAGGGGGAGGGGGGGTGGGGTGGGGGGAGAGAGAGATAAACAGAAGGAGTGAGAAGGCGAAGAGAAGAAAGCAGTCGACTAGGGAACCCAGAGAGAGAGAGAGAGAGACAGAGAGAGAGACACAGAGAGACAAAGAGAGGCAGACAGACAGACAGAGAGAGAGAGGAGAGGGAGAAAGAGAGGCAGACAGACAGACAGAGAGAGACAGACAGAGAGAGACAGAGAGAGAGAGAGAGAGAGAGAGAGAGAGAGAGAGAGAGAGAGAGAGAGAGAGAGAGAGAGAGAGAGAGAGAGAGAGAGAGAGAGAGAGAGAGAGAGAGGCAGAGAGAGAGGCAGACAGACAGACCGACAGACAGGAGGATACCTCCGGCCAGATGGCTTCAGTTTGAGGTCACTTCTTTGTACAGCTGGCTAGAGCATCATCTGACTCCCTCTACTCAACCTGATTTGTCAGATCGGAACACGTCTGGAACACCTCTAGTGTTCAACCAAAGAGATCTACTTCACCAGGGTGAACTTGGGCACCATTAGATTTCTAGGTGCTTTAAGGTGACAAATCTTTTCCCACCACAGAATACTGTGGCTCTTACTGAGCAGGCTAACTTCTGGCCAGCTAGCCACCTGATCTTCAGTATCCACCAAGAAGGAAAAATAGAAAAATTAAGAATAAACAACTCAGTTTGATGACGTCTGTTCTGAACCAGCATTCACAGTCACCACAGCAACAAGCCACTGAGACATCACACTCATGCCTGAGTGTGTGTGTGTGTGTGTGTGTGTGTGTGTGTGTGTGTGTGTGTGTGTGTGTGTGTGTGTGTGTGTGTGAATGCTGGTTCTGTGTAAATATGTAACAGAACAGTGAACGCAAGAAAGTAACACACACAGACATAAACTTATACACATTCACACACACACTGACACATGCTCTCTCTCACACACACACACACGCACACACACTCACACACACACACACACAGTTGGCTGCTGCAGCGGAGAAGGGAAACAGGAGCTAATTGAACATGTGACCAAGAAGCTTCACATACATGCAAAGTCAAGAAGTCAGATGGGAAACACACATAAATAGGGAGAGGGGAAGAGGGAAAGTGTGTGAGAGAGAGAGAGATGGAAAGGAAGGGAAAGAGAGACAGGGAGAGGGAGAGAGGGGAGAGAGAGAGAGAGAGAGAGAGA
This sequence comes from Osmerus eperlanus, assembly GCF_963692335.1. Classification (NCBI taxonomy): domain Eukaryota; kingdom Metazoa; phylum Chordata; class Actinopteri; order Osmeriformes; family Osmeridae; genus Osmerus; species Osmerus eperlanus. The sequence goes on along the minus strand of NC_085021.1, from coordinate 22,758,102 downwards.
GAGAGAGGAGAGAGAGAGAGAGAGAGCTGAGAGAGAGAGAGAGAGAGAGAGAGAGAGAGAGAGAGAGAGAGGGAGGGAGGGAGGGAGGGGAGGGAGGGAGGGGAGGGAGAGAGAGAGAGAGAGAGAGAGAGAGAGAGAGAGAGAGGAGAGAGAGAGAGAGAGAGAGAGAGAGAGAGAGAGAGAGAGAGAGAAAGAAGAAGAGAGGGAGGGAGGGAGGGAGGGAGGGAGGGAGGGAGAGAGAGAGAGTGAGTGCACAACATGTAGTGATGCAGAGCCCAGATCAGAGGATGAGGATGATGAAGGTATAGCTTGACAGATAGTAAAAGAGCAAAAGTTAACGTGATCAGTCAATGCATGTGATTGTTACGGTGAGGTAAATCAAGGTGATTGGTTAGACAAATAAAATGCTTCAGCAGGGTTATGCTTCATTACACCCACACACACACACATAGGTAAACACACACACAGACACACGCCATGCAACACACCTTCACACATCACGCCATGCAACACACCTTCACACACCACGCCATTCAACACCACATCCAGGGAAGGAGGAGCACAATGAACACAGACAGACAGACAGAAATACAGGCAAGCAGGCAGGCAGGCAGGCAGACAAGCAGACAGAAAGGTAGACAGGCAGACAGGTAGACAGGTAGACAGACAGGTA
>NC_085021.1:22749929-22752429 GCF_963692335.1 Osmerus eperlanus | reverse complement strand
CGAAACAGGAAGAGGAAAGAGGAAAGCAAGCTTGTTACAATTGGCAAAGGAGAACGAGAGAGTCAGAGAGAACGAGAAAAGAGAAGTTAGAGAGGAAAGAGAAAGATGGAGAGATGGAGGGAGAGAGATAAAGGTGGAGAGATGGAGAGAGAGAGAGATGGATAGAGAGAGAGAAGGAGAGAGATGCACAGAATGAAAGATGGAGAGAGAGATGGATAGAGAGAGAGAAGGGAATACATCTGGTCATCATCAACAGTAGCCCTGCAGAAGAAGCTACATGTAGATCAAGAAGGCGTCGTGTTGCGGTGGTGTTGCGGTGGTGTTACGGTGGTGTTGCGGTGGTGTTGCGGTGGTGTTGCGGTGGTGTTGCGGTGGTGTTGCGGTCGTACCTGTGTCTGGATGCGGTTGAGGCCTCTGAACCAGAGAATCTGACCACGTCGCAGCTCTCTCTCAGCGCAGTCCGATCTCGTCCTCATCATCTGCTAGCTCCTCCCCCTCCTCGTCGCTGGGCTCCAGACCTAGCCCCGCCTCCTTCAGGCACGGTAACCGATCCGTCGGTACCGTTGCGATAACCTGTTGTCATGGTAACAAAGATGGTGGTCATCAGTGATGGGTGATGATATCACACATGCACACACATGTTCGGAAACACACTTGTACACACCCTCACATGTAACATAAGTTTTACATAGTATATGGTCAGGAGCAGTTCATCATTTATGGTTTCAATCATTTATCAGAGCTTTAGATAGGCTAGGTTTGCCAAAGTGTTAAAAATGATAAACACAGGTAAACATGGGTAAACACACGGGTAACACACGAGTAAACACACGGGTAACACACGGGTAAACACGGGTAAACACACGGGTAAACACACGGGTAAACACACGGGTAAACACGGGTAAACACACGGGTAAACACACGGGTAAACACACAGGTAAACACACAGGTAAACCTGCTGACACAATAAGACTCACCTGCCCCCAGAGTAGCTCCCCGACGCCCACGAACACACACCACAGCCACTGCTCCACGTTCAGAGGAGCACAGCTGAACGGCTTCCCCCCCCACTGGACAATCACAAACTGCACCAGGAAACAGGATATTACATCATCACTATCTGCACCAGGAAACAGGATATTGCATCACCACTATCTGCACCAGTAAAAACAGGATATTACATCATCACTATCTGCACCAGGAAACAGGATATTACATCATCACTATCTGCACCAGTAAACAGGATCACAACAATAATCTCCCCTCCCCCGTCCCCCTCCCCCTACTCCTCCTCCCCCTACTTCCCTCCCTTCTCCCCTTTCCTCCTCCCTCCCCTCCCCTCCCCTCCCCTCCCTCCTCCCTCCCTCCCTCCCTCCCTCCCTCCCTCCCTCCCTCCCTCCCTCCCTCCCTCCCTCCCTCCACCCTATCTGCACCAGGAAACAGGATCACAACTATAATCTCCCCCCCTCCCTCCTACTCCCTCTCCCTCCCCCCTACTTCCCTCCCTTCTCCCCCTTTCCTCCTCCCTCCCTCCCTCCCTCCCTCCTTCCCTCCCTCCCTCCCTCCCTCCACCCTATCTGCACCAGGAAACAGGATCACAACTATAATCTCCCCCCTCCTCCTACTCCCTCCTCCTACTCCCTCCTCTCTCCCCCCTACCTCCCTCCTCCTCCCTCCCTCCCTCCTCCTCCCCCCCCCACCCCCACCTGAATGACGAAGGTTCCCAGGACGATGGAGCAGAAGATGGGGTTGTTGAAGATGCCGTCGAACACGTTCCTCTCCCCGTGGATCTTGCGGGCGTTGATCTCGTTGAAGAGCTGCATGAGCACGAAGGTGTTGAAGATGATGGTGTAGTGCTCCGAGGGGGGCGAGTGCAGGGGGGCGTTACGCCCGCAGTCGATGTTGAAGATACGCTCACCTGGGAGGGGAGGGGAGGAGAGGAAAGAAAGATGGAGATGTTAAACAGCTGAGGTGTGTGTATGTGTGTATGTGTATCCGTGTGTGTGTGCATGTGTGTGTGTGTGTGTGCACCTATGAACAGCAGAGTGAAGATGATGATGAGTTGGTAGATCCCGTGTCCCAGGATGTTCTTCATCATCGTCAAGGAGATGAGAGGGTTGTTGCGGCCGTATGGTTTCCGGAGCAACAGGGACTCAGTGGGGGGCTCGGTGGCCAGGGCCAGAGAGGCGAAGGTGTCCATGATCAGGTTCACCCACAGCATCTGCACCGCCTTCAGAGGGGAGTCCTGCAGGGGGGGAGAGAGAGAGGGGTGTTAGCTGTGTGTGAGTGTGTGTGTGTGTGTGTTACCTGAGTGTCTGTGTTACCTGAGTGTGTGTGTGTGTTACCTGAGTGATACAGGCTCCAGTGAAGGCCACTATAACAGCTACCACGTTGACGGTGAGCTGGAACTGCAGGAACTTGGAGATGCTGTCGTACACGTTCTCCCCCACATCACGGCTTTCACGATGCTGGAGAAGTTATCATCCGTCAGGATGATGTC